>NW_022630998.1:1969896-2248966 GCF_010015895.1 Lontra canadensis | reverse complement strand
TGACAAAGAGAAAATCCTGAAAGCAGCCCGGGAAAAGAAGTCTGTAACATACAATGGTAAAAATATTAGATTGGCAGCAGACTTATCCACAGAGACCTGGCAGGCCAGAAAGAGCTGGCATGATATATTCAGAGTACTAAACGAGAAAAACATGCAGCCAAGAATACTATATCCAGCTAGGCTATCATTGAAAATAGAAGGAGAGATTAAAAGCTTCCAGGACAAACAAAAACTGAAAGAATTTGCAAACACCAAACCAGCTCTACAGGAAATATTGAAAGGGGTCCTCTAAGCAAAGAGAGACCCTAAAACTAGTAGATCAGAAAGGAACAGAAACAATATACAGTAACAATCACCTTACAGGCAATACAATGGCGCTAAATTCATATCTCTCAATAGTTACCCTGAATGTTAATGGGCTAAATGCCCCAATCAAAAGACACAGGGTATCAGAATGGATAAAAAAACAAAACCCATCTATATGTTGCCTACAAGAAACTCATTTGAAACCCGAAGACACCTTCAGATTTAAAGTGAGGGGGTGGAAAAGAATTTACCATGCTAATGGACATCAGAAGAAAGCAGGAGTGGCAATCCTTATATCAGATCAATTAGATTTTAAGCCAAAGACTATAATAAGAGATGAGGAAGGACACTATATCATACTCAAAGGATCTGTCCAACAAGAAGATCTAACAATTGTAAATATCTATGCCCCTAATGTGGGAGCAGCCAACTATATAAACCAATTAATAACAAAATCAAAGAAACACATCGACAGTCATACAATAATAGTAGGGGACTTTAACACTTCCCTCACTGAAATGGACAGATCATCCAAGCAAAAGATCAAGAAGGAAATAAAGGCCTTAAATGACACACTGGACCAGATGGATATCACAGATATATTCAGAACATTTCATCCCAAAGCAACAGAATACACATTCTTCTCTAGTGCCCATGGAACATTCTCCAGAATAGATCACATCCTCGGTCCTAACTCAGGTCTCAACCGTTATCAAAAGATTGGGATCATTCCCTGCATATTTTTAGACCACAATGCTCTGAAGCTAGAACTCAATCACAAGAGGAAATTTGGAAAGAACCCAAATACATGGAGACTAAACAGCATCCTTCTAAAGAATGAATGGGTCAACCAGGAAATTAAAGAAGAATTGAAAAAGTTCATGGAAACAAATGATAATGAAAACACAACAGTTCAAAATCTGTGGGACACAACAAAGGCAGTCCTGAGAGGAAAATATATAGCGGTACAAGCCTTTCTCAAGAAACAAGAAAGGTCTAAATTACACAACCTAACCCTACACCTAAAGGAGCTGGAGAACGAACAAGAAAGAAACCCTAAACCCAGCAGGAGAAGAGAAATCATAAAGATCAGAGCAGAAATCAATGAAATAGAAACCAAAAAAACAATAGAACAAATCAACGAAACTAGGAGCTGGTTCTTTGAAAGAATTAATAAGATTGATAAACCCCTGGCCAGACTTATCAAAAAGAAAAGAGAAAGGACCCAAATAAATAAAATCATGAATGAAAGAGGAGAGATCACAACGAACACCAAAGAAATACAGACAATCATAAGAACATATTATGAGCAACTCTATGCCAACAAATTTGACAATCTGGAAGAAATGGATGCATTCCTAGAGACATATAAACTACCACAACTGAACCAGGAAGAAATAGAAAGCCTGAACAGACCCATAACCAGTAAGGAGATAGAAACAGTCATCAAAAATCTCCAAATAAACAAAAGCCCAGGGCCAGACGGCTTCCCGGGGGAATTCTACCAAACATTTAAGGAAGAACTAATTCCTATTCTCCTGAAACTGTTCCAAAAAAATAGAAATGGAAGGAAAACTTCCAAACTCATTTTATGAGGCCAGCATCACCTTGATCCCAAAACCAGACAAGGATCCCATCAAAAAAGAGAACTACAGACCAATATCCTTGATGAACACAGATGCAAAAATTCTCACCAAAATACTAGCCAATAGGATTCAACAGTACATTAAAAGGATTATTCACCACGACCAAGTGGGATTTATTCCAGGGCTGCAAGGTTGGTTCAACATCTGCAAATCAATCAATGTGATACAACACATTAATAAAAGGAAGAACAAGAACCATATGATACTCTCCATAGATGCTGAAAAAGCATTTGACAAAGTACAGCATCCCTTCCTAATCAAAACTCTTCAAAGTGTAGGGATAGAGGGCACATACCTCAATATTATCAAAGCCATCTATGAAAAACCCATCGCAAATATCATTCTCAATGGAGAAAAACTGAAAGCATTTCCGCTAAGGTCAGGAACACGGCAGGGATGTCCGTTATCACCACTGCTATTCAACATAGTACTAGAAGTCCTAGCCTCAGCAATCAGACAACAAAAAGAAATTAAAGGCATCCAAATCGGCAAAGAAGAAGTCAAACTATCACTCTTCGCAGATGATATGATACTATATGTGGAAAACCCAAAAGACTCCACTCCAAAACTGCTAGAACTGGTACAGGAATTCAGTAAAGTGTCAGGATATAAAATCAATGCACAGAAATCAGTTGCATTTCTCTACACCAACAACAAGACAGAAGAAAGAGAAATTAAGGAGTCCATCCCATTTACAATTGCACCCAAAACTATAAGATACCTAGGAATAAACCTAATGAAAGAGACTAAGAATCTATACACAGAAAACTATAAAGTACTCATGAAAGAAATTGAGGAAGACACAAAGAAATGGAAAAATGTTCCATGCTCCTGGATTGGAAGAATAAATATTGTGAAAATGTCTATGCTACCTAAAGCAATCTACACATTTAATGCAATTCCTATCAAAGTACCATCCATTTTTTTCAAAGAAATGGAACAAATAATCCTAAAATTTATATGGAACCAGAAAAGACCTTGAATAGCCAAAGGAATATTGAAAAAGAAAGCCAGAGTTGGTGGCATCACAATTCCGGACTTCAAGCTCTACTACAAAGCTGTCATCATCAAGACAGCATGGTACTGGCACAAAAACAGACACATAGATCAATGGAACAGAATAGAGAGCCCAGAAATAGACCCTCAACTCTATGGTCAACTAATCTTCGACAAAGCAGGAAAGGATGTCCAATGGAAAAAAGACAGCCTCTTCAATAAGTGGTGTTGCGAAAATTGGACCGCCACATGCAGAAAAATGAAATTGGATCATTTCCTTACACCATACACGAAAATAGACTCAAAATGGATGAAGGACCTCAATGTGAGAAAGGAATCCATCAACATCCTTGAGGAGAACACAGGCAGCAACCTCTTCGACCTCAGCCGCAGCAACATCTTCCTAGGAACATCACCAAAGGCAAGGGAAGCAAGGGCAAAAATGAACTATTGGTATTTTATCAAGATCAAAAGCTTTTGCACAGCAAAGGAAACAGTTAACAAAACCAAAAGACAACTGACAGAATGGGAGAAGATATTTGCAAACGACATATCAGATAAAGGGCTAGTGTCCAGAATTTATAAAGAACTTAGCAAACTCAACACCCAAAGAACAAATAATCCAATCAAGAAATGGGCAGAAGACACGAACAGACATTTCTGCAAAGAAGACATCCAGATGGCCAACAGACACATGAAAAAGTGCTCCATATCACTCGGCATCAGGGAAATACAAATCAAAACCACAGTGAGATACCACCTCACACCAGTCAGAATGGCTAAAATTAACAAGTCAGGAAATGACAGATGCTGGTGAGGATGCGGAGAAAGGGGAACCCTCCTACACTGTTGGTGGGAATGCAAGCTGGTGCAACCACTCTGGAAAACAGCATGGAGGTTCCTCAAAATGTCGAAAATAGAACTACCCTATGACCCAGCAATTGCACTGCTGAGTATTTACCCTAAAGATACAAGCGTAGTGATCCGAAGGGGCACATGCACCCGAATGTTTATAGCAGCAATGTCTACAATAGCCAAACTATGGAAAGAACCTAGATGTCCATCAACAGACGAATGGATAAAGAAGATGTGGTATATATACACAATGGAATACTATGCAGCCATCAAAAGAAATGAAATCTTGCCATTTGCGACGACGTGGATGGAACTAGAGGGTATCATGCTTAGCGAAATAAGTCAACCGGAGAAAGACAACTATCATATGATCTCCCTGATATGAGGGAGAGGAGATGCAACATGGGGGTTAAGGGGGTAGGAGAAGAGTAAATGAAGCAAGATGGGATTGGGAGGGAGACAAACCATAAGTGACTCTTAATCTCACAAAACAAACTGAGGGTTGCTGGGGGGAGGGGGGTGGGGTTATTATGGACATTGGGGAGGGTATGTGCTATGGTGAGTGCGGTGAAGTGTGTAAACCTGGCGATTCACAGACCTGTACCCCTGGGGAAAAAAATATATGTTTATAAAAAATAAAATTAAAAAAAAAAAAAAAAGAAAAGAAAAAAAAAAAAAAAGCATGTGCATGGAAGTCAGGCTATGATATGCACACTTCAGGGGAGATGTACTTGTAAACTTAGAGAACTCTCATAAAGAAGAGCAAAATAAAGGACTTTGGTAAACTTTATGAGACAAATTCTACCCTGACTGGTTCTAGAGAAACACTGAGCCCAAGAAAGCCACAGGAAGACCCATGACCTAACTGGGGCCACTAGAGTTAGGACGAATACATAAACATTAAATAGTGACTCTTCTTAGTGGTTTATGTTTTTATCATGTGTTAGTTTTTCCAGCGGAAACAACTACTTGAATTCAGCTTTTCTTCTTCACTGTTCATGCATGTGTAGTTTAATCCAGGAAAACACCATTCTGTCTCCCAATTCAGCACAGCCACAAAGAGCTTTTTCACATGCGCAAATGAGATAGAGCCTATAAAAACAGAGCTTCATAAGTCATGATTATGCCATACTTTGGGAAAATTGCAGTGACATGGGCAATGGAATATGAAATACACTTGGTACAAAGAACAAGTTCAAGGGTGGCTCTGAAGCCATTTCCCCTGGAAAGTGGTATGTTTGGAAGTCAGATTGATTGATTTAATTAATTAAATAATTAAGCTGTTTTACTTATTCATGTCAATATTTAGAGAGAGTGTGTGTGCCTGAACCAGGGGAGGGGCAGAGGGAGAGGGAAAGAGAGAATCTTGAGCAGACTCCCGTTGAGCATGGAGCTCGGTCTCAGGATCTTGAGATCATGACCTGAGCTGAAACCAAGGGTCAGATGCTTAATGGAATGAGCCACTCAGGTGTCCCTAAGCTGTTTGTTTGTTAACTACCTGCTGCAACCACGCTATGCTCTGTACAACCGACCTGCTGTGGTGTTGAGAGTATTTTGGATTTGGGAGCTTTCTGAGTCTTCCACCCCAACTCTGTGAAGCCCCCCTAAAATACTTAGGTAATAAGGGAAGTAGCACCTGAATATTCCATAGCTCTAGGTATTTGTCGGACATCTGGTTGACCTCTCTCTGTGACCTGTGTATCTTTGGTACTGAGTTTATGGATACTATAGAATGCATTTCCATGCGGGAAGAGAGGATGAACCCGTAAGGGAACGTCAGGATCCTGATGTCCTCCACATGGCATTCCTGTGTGATGTCAAAGATAAATGGGTTAATGATCTGCAACTAGTAACTAGCTATTTTAATTCTTATTGGCAAGAAAGGCAATAATCAAATGACTCCTATGGGAATGAATTATAATGATGTTAGCAATAAGCCTTCAAGTGAATTATGCTAATTAATTTCTGTAGGTCAGCATTATCCATCACCTCTATTATAAAAGGCAGCGAAGCCTCAATCCAGAGAAACAAAGTTGAATTTCAAAAGCTTTTTTGAGTGGGCATCCAGGGATTGGAATTTGTAGCTTTGCATTCCAAATGGGCTGTTGAGTTTAGAGAATCAGGACAATGCCCAAGGGGGTAGCCCCCTTTCTTCCCTGTAGAGGTCATACACAGGGGAGATGAGGAGTTCTTGGAAGACCCAGTGGGGAAGCATTTACTGCTGTCTAGGCAGTACTTGTTCTGCAAATAAACAAACTTCAGTCCTGAAGACTCTCTAGTGTGTATCTTTGAAGGCATGAAATTCACACACACACAACGGGTGATTCAGTAGCCTACTGCCCAGTAGGACCACTCTTTAAAAATTAAAATAAGATTGAGCTTTCTATAAGAGGCAGCAGCTCTGCCCTAGAAATTGGCTCCACTCAGCTCTCTGAATAAGAACTAATGTAAGGCCTTTGTGAATATATTTTCTCGCATGCGGTCTTAGGTTAGCACAAATGAATAAAAAAGCAGATTGCATAAGAAAGTAAATGTGACATTTTATTTCTTAAGTGGTAAGATGTCAACCATTTGGTCTTGCTAATCCAAGACAGAATGTTCAGCCTCAGTAACATTTTTTCTGCCATTTTAGAGGGCATCTATGCTAATAAAATTTATTTGAACAAGGCAGAAATTGCTAATGCTAGAAGATTTTTATGTCACGTTACTTTAAGAATTCAGCTTCCAGCCATGTTGGCTCCATGACAGGTAGACATGGGACCACAACAGCGTAATGTACTGAAAATGTTGCACACTTTCCAAACTGGAGGTGACTGTGTTTAGACTGTATTTTTTTTTTTCCCCACAACTAGGGCATTTGTGAAACTTATGAGCCGCCCAAGTATACATGTCAAAATCTTGTTCCTAGCCCCTAGGCATTCTTGCTTTGGAGAGCTTGTTTCCTCAGTTTTATGTGGAGAATAATACCTTATGTTACAGCTTGCTACTAATTGTGAGATAAAAGCGAACGATTCCTGACTAAGTAGACTCCCCATTTTGGTAATATGGTTAGTTTGGACAGTTGGCACAACATTTTACGTAGGCTATTCGGATTGAAATGGTTATTTCCTCTTATGTAAAACTTGCATCAGCTCTACCTGAAGCATTGATCAGTTTTAGCACTTTTCTGTCTCTCTAGAACTGCAGTATTTTTGAACTGCTGTCAGAGCTGGCTGTCCTGTATTCCTAAGGGCTATAGTCAAGGTCATGTGACTGCTGCTTCAGTAAAAAGCAACTTATAAATTCAAAATGCTATTCACTATTTATTCGTCTCATGTATTCATGCAATACTCCTTGGCTTACTTTGGTGTTAGCTTGATATGTATTCCACAGCAAGCTTTTTATTTCTGCAAAACTGCACAGTGTATCATTTTTGCATCTAACACTTACTTTGTTCTAGGAAAGTGTTCTAATAACAGAGGCAAAAAGAAAATGCTACCACCAGCAGCCATCTAACCCTTGCAGGTTTGCTTAAGTTGCTGAAAAGGCAGGGAGATTTTGAAGGGCACGGTGACCTTGAATAGTGAGAAATCCCACAGTGAAAGGTGTTAAACCATAGTTGACTGCCAGATCTGATCACGGTACTTCCTGGTTTGCTTGCTTGTGTATTTTCACCTTAAATTCCTTATTATCCTGCAGAGATATGTCATGGTTTATGTGAAACCCCAAACAACCACATGGGGAAACTTAGTGTATTTATTCTGCTTTCACCCATGAGGAATGGAGAACAGTGGTTTTTTAAAGGGCCTTCCTTCTCTTTTCTTTGGAAAACTTTGGATTTGAAGTTTTAAGTAGCGATGTCTCTAAATGGAAACATTTTATTTGCCACAGTTCTGCTCATTCATTCACGTCGTCAAACACAGTTGATTTGAAGTTCTCATCCTAATACAGGTTTCAGTCTGCGATTCCCGGACAAACTAGATCTTGGTCTGCATCAGGCTCTGCCATTTCTGAGTTGTATGAAATCAACAAGTTATTATGCTCTCTGAACATTAGTTTCCTCATGTATAAAATGCAAAACACAGATAAAAATGCTCATTTGGAAGACTTGTCTGTGTGTATATATAAACAGAGACTCCGTAAATGCCCCTTCCCTCCCCACTTTCCTTTGCTCTGAGGATAAAAAACTTTTTGTGTCATATTTTTCACAACTCTGAAGTGTAGATGGTTCTGCTGTTGTCTATTGAAATTGTTTAGTAGAAAAGTAGTGATAGTGTCTTTTTCAAAATGAATGCTGGACCGCTGAGTGGTCAGATCATCTGGAAGGCAGATTGAAGTGGTCAGGGCATCTTGAAGTATGTGTTGGTTCCACGAGACCAAAAGATCAGGACTAGCTGGGTGACTTTGACCTCTTTAAGCTTAAACTTACTCATCTATAAAGTAGAGATTATAAGAGGAATTCTGTTAGCACTCATAGGAGTTATGAAGGTTAACTGAAGTAATATGGGTATCCAGTGCTTGGAATGGTTTGTATTTAGTAAAGGCTCATACACACTCCCTGCAGTATATCTAGAAGTTTCCTTTTGGCCAGGATCCTCTGTTGGATTATAGCTTTGAAGAGCAAAGACTGAAACCCAGTGATTCAGTCATAGTTGAGCTGCACTGGTAAAGATGTAGCCAAGACCCAGGGTAGCATTTATTAACTTTTTTTTCCTTCCAAGTTCATGTCCCTTCTGTTTTGAATACCACCTCACAGCCTGGGTAAATGGTACAAAGCATGTCACATGCCCGGGTGGCTCTCCTTCACAAATCTACAAATTATGCTTTGTATCCTAAGAGTGAAGAAAGGTCTGTTTTCCCTATTAAATGCTTGAAGATGAAGCGCAATTTTAAGTGACGTCAGTCCTTGCTCTAATTTTATTGGTGCCTCCTGCGTCTTTAGTTTGAACTTTACTAGGGAGTATCAGAATCTGAGTCCTGGTCTTTTGGTCTCTTGGAGCCAGTGCTATAAACTGAATATTTCTAGGGGAAGAATGGCCTTGGCCTCTGTGGGAAGCCCCTGTGTTCCTCTGCTGGGACAGGGGGATAGCCTGAGTCAAAGAACAGTGACAGGTGGGCTAATGACAGCAGGTGAAGCCTTAGTGTCTCCCAATCAGGTATTCTCTCCAAAGGTAAACATGGCTCTGAGTCAAAAGAAGGACTCAACAGCAGAGGACAGAGTGGTGACAGGGCCGGGAGATTGGGGGACAAGGAAACCTGCATTGTTTTTCACACAATGGGCTGACAGAGTGCATATTTTTAACCATTTCCAGATGCGAGCCACGAAGGCACATGGGAGATTTATTTCTTTTACAACAGAAGTCAATTGGGCATGACATTAATGTATTGTTTCAAGAAAAGTCTAACTCCACTAAAGAGACCCAGTAGGAAATGTAAAGAGAAGCAATTTCTGTTATCGGTTTTAATGAATACCATTAAGTGATAACCAAAAGGAGAGAAGAAGAAGAAAAAAAAAAGATCAGGGATTGCTCAGAAAACATCCTTCTCACTCTTCTAAATTATCATGACAACACAATCTTTAGCTGTGAAGTTAATTTCCTTCGTAATTACATTCTATTTAGAGGTGCTGTTGCTTAGAAGCACCCTCCTGGCAAGGAGGCTTTTCTGTTCTGGCAGGAATGAGGAAGAAGGGGGTCCCCAGCCCCAGGAGCAGGTATTTATTTTCCCTGCTTAGCCCCTGGGCACTTACCCATGGTGTGCCTCGGGAGTCCCTCCCCTCCCAGTGGCTGCCTCTCATCCCCAGAGCATTGGGCAGAGGAATGCATTTGAAAGCGATTTGGGGGCTGGGGGAGGCTTCCTAAGCTACAAGTTAATGGCACTTGCATCCAGTTCTCGGAGCTCACCGATGGCCCTTAGCTCACCTCCTGTCCCCCAGCGAGGACGGTGGGTTAGCTGGGCCCTAGCCTCCCCGATACAGTGATGCCGGCGAGAGGGCGGGGTGCTTAGGAGAGAAACATTTCTCAGAACAAGATGAACGCAGACATCCTGCGGCCCTTTGCTATGCAGCTGAATCCTGGCAAGCCCGATGCTGCTGGGGCTGCGATGAGCGTGTTTTACCACTTCCATCACCCAGATCCTTGTTTATAGCCTTTTCGCTCATAGTCACTGGGGGAGACAACAAAGAAAAAAGCCACAAACAGACTTGCCAGTCTTCCAGTTGGACATGAGGGCTTCACTGCAAGGACGCAAAACTAGGGCAAGGTACTTTGTTAAGATGTAGGCCAATTTCCTATTTTCAAACAGGACCTCAAAAAAAATGAGGTCAAAGGATTCTGATGCATGATTCTAAGAGACGCATCCCGAGATCGTCTTGCGTGTCTCACGCCCAGGCCGCGTCCCGGGTCCAGAGGCTCTAATTGTTTCACTGCCTCATCCCTGCACATTATTTTTGCTCATTAACGAGATGGCATCATAATGGAGCAAGCGGCAGCCGGAGTGATTAGCAAAGCGCCTCCTTCCATTCTTCAAAATGTCATCAACACACTGGTCAGGAAACAAACTCATTTTCCGACTCCACCGTGATTTGCGGGGTTGTGGGCGCCGATGATAGCTTGTCTGCTCGGTTTAAAAGAGCTTCTGATCTAACAGAACCTGACACTGTTTACTTCAGCCCTATTATGCCTGCTGCATTCACTGAATGCTTCACTGGAGAAGAAAAATCGAAAGCAGCCTATTCGTGGGGGATGCCAGCTGCTTTTTAAAAAAGGAAATCAATTTTTGCTGGAGCTCAGAATGTACTCCGTGGGTCCAGAGTGACCTACCACTTTTGATGTCAACAGCAAAAAGGATCTGCCTGAATTTTCCACAACAATCACCCGACAGCTCAAAGAACATTGAAAATCCTAGATTAGTTTCATTTTAGTTTATGTTCAAATTGGTATCCTTTCGGGCCCCACAGTATCACAAAATACAAAGCCTACGGTGACACAGCCCTCGAACGGCGCGCCCAGGAGAAGTCGAGGCTGTGCCGCCTGGGGCCGGGTTTGGTGATAAATTACTTGGAGGGGCCATTTTATGACAGAAATAATTAGTTATGTTTAGTATTTATAGCTAGTATCATGATGCCTTTCTGCACTGCTAATTAATTATTTTATGGCCAGCATGTTTCAAACGCAATTAGTTCGGTATGGCAATGATCATAATATTTTGCATATTCATGACAACATCCTGCCTATTTACAGCAAAACTTGGGTGTCAAAATCAGTTATTTTCCTTTTGTTATTAGGCAGAATAATTACAGGAAACAATAACAGTGATCTCTTGCATGTGAATAACGTTTTACATCTGAGCCCCTCCATTCATGGCCCCCACACAATGTACCCCCGTGGTTTCTCACAGGGAAATGGAAGCTCCATATGGTGACAGCTTTCAGCTGGGTCTTGAGCCAGCTTGAAGGTCACCAACGGAGGCTTTTGCTCTTTTTACATAGAGCTGGAGACTCCTCAGGTCCCCCCTGGAAGGGACCGGTGGCTAAAGGAATATTCGGGCCACAAAGGAGTCTGCCTGCGCTCCGTTGTTTAGAATGAAGTCCCACACTTTTTTCTCCATTCTTATTTCTGTTATTTCCTTCATGGGAAGTGTGGAGGGGCCTTTGAAGAGAGGAAACACGTCCTGAGGTCTTTGTGCACTGGGGGGCTCAGAAGACAGATTGAGTTATTGCTTACTTCAACTCCGTATCCAGCAGGCACACTGCCTTATGTCGAACTATTGAGCGCTTCTTAAATCCTGGAAGTCTAGAAATAGTATTGCCCCTCGAAGCCTGGGAATGTTCTCAATTAGTTTGTGGACAAGATCAATGACATATGCTCTCTTTCAGATCTACGTCTATTTCTCTTTACACTAAGCCTCTCAAACTAGCCCTAATCCTCCATTTCCTTTTCCCCACATGTGTTCTGCAAAGTGGTGAAAAAGGCAAAGGAAAAAAAAAATGAAGAAAAATATTGTGGACTGAGAATGGAGATTTAGCCATGAATTTCCTTTATGGAACTTTTGTAAGACTGGGCTGTCTGGTCTCGGAGAACCCAAGCACGGTGGGAAAATGAAATGTTTATGTGTTTTCAGTATTTACTCCTCAAAGCTTAGACCATCAAGGAAAAAAAAAAAAATTAAAGTAGTTGAAGGCTTTAGTGTTTTTTTTGTTGTTGTTGTTTTGTTTTGTTTTGTGTTTCTTAAATATGTGATATATCCCCTTGTTAAAAACTACACACCAGTGTGGACTCCTTGGCCTCTCTGGGGATCAGATTACCATGTCTTTCCCTCTGAAGGGCCAGAAATTCTTCTTTATCCTTCACCAAAGTCTTTCCTGCTTTTATTTCAAGCCCATTTCCATTCATTGGGCTTGTTGCAGACATGAAGAGCATACAGACTTTGAAGTTAATAATCATTATTTTCTCATTTCTTGGGATAAAGGCAAAAAGAATCCCTTTAGCCCTCCCTCAGAAACCATTTTTTTGTCCCTGTAATCATCTCTGTCACTTCTGTGAACTCACTCCAGCTTTGCCACATCTGCACATGACAAGCTTGAGTTCTCCGTGTCCTTAAACACACCCCCAACTCTGTTCTCAAAAACATCTGCCAGCCCTTGAGGCCAAGTCTAGGATTAATCCTTCTGTTTTAATAGCTCTGGTATTGGTCACAGCCTCTCTGTTTTTGTTGCCCTTAAAACAAAACAAAACAAAACAAAAACCAAAAAACAGAAAGCCACCCACATAAAGCATCCAGGGAGAAGAGATATTTTTAAGGTGAGTGGTCAACCTGAGGAATGATACTCTTCCCTTGTGACCACGAAGATGGGCTGCTTTCCAGTTTGGGCCTCTGGATTCCAGCCAGGCCAAGGCACACAGTCTGAGAACAGCCATGCAGTTGGAAATACTGGGGTTCGCCTGGGAGGCTGGATCATTTTGGAGTGAACTCCAAGAGTTCTGGTTCCATGCTAGGGCAGGCTGGGGGTCCTGAGATGCCTCATACGAATTTAGCCCTACATGGGATATTTACTACTAAAATCCCCACTGTTACTATTGGGGAGATTCTTCAGGAGCTCCATAACAAGCAAAGATTGAGAATGAATAGGGAAAAATGTCCTAAGATAAATGGAATTACACGTATGTATTGAGGCAGACACAGTTAATCAATCCTCGATGACGAAGAATCATTGATGTACATACAGACCCTGCTCTAGCTCACCCTTCTATTCCTAACTTAATTTGGATACCGTCTCCAGCTTGCTTTCCTCCTTTCTCTTCCCCAACTCCTCCCCTCTAACACCGAGAGAGCCCCTTTGTTTCTGGGCCTCCCTTACCCTTCACTGGTATTTAGAAAAATTAAGAAGTGACTGCTACTGTGGGGCGTGGGATCATTGTCAGTCCTTTTCCTGAAAGCATTGTGCCGCTCACTCTCTTTCTAGAGCCTCAACTGCAGTTGGAGATGTTCCCTTCTGGCGAGAAATTGAAAATACAAACATATTGTCGTCCTGATGAGCTATTCATGTTTTTTGTCATCAAAGAGCAGCATAAAAAGAATAATGCAGGCGGTGTGCTTTTAGTAATTGAGAGCCTAATCAATTCCGCATTGTAATTGCCCCTGTCATCTGTTTACACACCTTTCATAGGTTTACAATTGAGCTTTTAAAAGGCAGGCTTGCCCCAACCCCCACAGGTTGGGGAACATCTGTCTTGCTGCTCTCTGAACACCACATAAAGGTTATGTTGAAAGAGAAACATCAATAACATTTTACAAACTGATTTTTTTGTTCACTTAATTTGTAATTGTGAAATATTAGCACTGAGCATTACTTCTCAGCCAAAATAGAGAGCTTTGCTGGGCTTGATTTGTAGTAAACAGCAGAGGTATTTAGATAATGTGAACAATCCTAACCTCTGTATTATTCGGTTCAGTAAGCTGAGATAGTCTTGAAGGATTTGCGGGCCAGTTATTGTCATAAAAACTGAATAATTTCTATGTACCTCAAGCGAAGCTTTGTTTTTTTTTTTTTAAGGTTTCTTTATTTCCAATTATAATTTTCACACCTCTTGTATTTCTAGAAACTTCACAGGCTTCACTAATACATTTCCATGAAGATTGACTTGTAGCAGCCTTCTATAGGGATTAGAGCTGACATCTGTGTAACAGTGCCTGAGAGAAAAAAAATATTAATATAGTTCCTGCTATATGATGATCGACATTAGGATGTCATTAACAAACCAATTTCTGAAATGGGAACTGACACCGTATCGGGCATTCTGGTCTTGGGCTTGACCCAGCTCTTGGATCCATACCCAAGGAAGGACAGCTAAAGACCTGTCAACAATTCAAGAGAGAACCTGATCGTGTTTTTTTTTTTTTTTTTTTTTCCCCTCTCTCTCTAAATTCTTTAGGTGTCTGATATGAATGAAATTTGAGAAGGCAGTGTGTGGTTTTTCTGGCTTTCTAGATTTAACTCTGGTTTTTACAGGGCACCCTCCCCCCAGCCCATAATAGATTTCATTTTTCTCGGGAAAAGGTGGATCCAAGCAGAACACACACTACACCATTTTCTATTTGTTTATCTGAAATGTGAATAAGGTGCCTATAAAGGTAGCCATCCAAGTGGAACAGAAAAGCAGGGTCTCCTTTGTCTCCGGGTCCTGCACTTCTCTCCAGAGGATCCCTGAGTGCTACTATCTGCCTCTGTGCTGTGAATTCTGTCCACACGGACTGGCTTTAACTCTGACCAGGGCATGGCTGGAGGGTTTAATCAGCAGCTCTTCAGGTGATGTCCCCTGAACCTTTTCAGACTTTGTAAACGCATGCATATCATCATGTCCATGCATGTACTTGCTTTTCACTTTGCCTTTAAAAACGTAATGTAGCCGCTTTCTGGTCACCATATACGCCCCAAGTGTCTCTTACTTGCTCTGGGTGCCAGTGAGACGCAGAGAGATCCCCCGCACTCACCCTGGTCCCTCAACTTGCTCCTAATCCAGACGTTGTAGCTGTAGAACTACATGGAGTAACCCTGGTTTTCTCTTGTTTAAGATTCTTTTATTTAAAAATCCCATATTCCTTTATCTTAAAGTTGCTTGGCTTCGTTTTTGTACTAAAGGTGAACTATCTTTTTGATCCCTTGGGTATAACCTTTGCCGTGTTTCTGCATTTTCTGCATCGATGGCTGTTTCAATTTTAAAGTCACCCTTCATAGAGTGAAAGCTTCGGAGAGGTACAGTGAACACCTCTGTGAGGACTAAGATGACCGTTGGTACCCGATTTCCTAGCATGGAAGCCAGGTCCAGAGAGCCCTGGATGAGAGGTCCAAGGTCAATGGCTGGATACAAACGAGGGCTCTGGATGCACGGACTAGGATTATTTTCTCACTCCTCAAGGACTGGACAGAACCAAACATTCCCCAGAGTGACTGTTTGCAGACCACGCTAAGGGGACCCGTAAAGCCCCCAGTATTGCGATTAGAGCACATGATGTGAACAGATAGCCCGTGGTTCATGGAAGCGGCTGGGCACCGCAGTCTGTCCACTTGCACCCGTACTACGAGGAGACCGTCTCTGATTTAGACTGCAGGCCAAGCTTGATCATTTGACACTGGGGAGTTGCCGAGAAACGACCTCCTGCCTTTTCACTGTGCTCCAAAGATGTTGAGAACTTAAGAGTAGCGAAGTGTTTGTTGTTTTCATTGCCCCTGTCAACTGAGAATGCATTTGCATGAAATAATTGTGCAACTGTTCTTTTGTCTTGATCCAGCTGTTAGAAACGAATTTCCTTTGCTTCCAGAGCAACAGCGAGCTTGACCTCCAGAGTACCTTTGCCCCTTATGTGCATATCACAAAGGTACAAAAGTCATGCAAGGCTGTATTGATAGCCCTCAGGACATCCAAGGAGGAAATCCATCCAGTTTGGAGTAGTTTGGTTCACAAGGGGTTTAATTGCTGCAAACTGTATTTGTAAACTAGAGCTTTCCACCACATCTAACAATTTCATGAAGTAATTGTTAGCAGAAACAAAATCTGTATTTATTAATGTTTATTGTTTTCTGGCTGAAATTAATTTTCAAAGCATACTTCGGAGTGCCATTTACATTCAAAAATAAATAGAGCAGATGTGTTACTAGGCCAGCTTCAGGATATTCCAGGAGGCCTAATGTGCCAACATTTACTGCATCAAGGCAAAATGAGTAAACCTCCAGAGTGATCAGCTTCACGGAACTAATGTTGTATCTAATCCGGAGCTTGAATGAGACATGAACATATTTCTGCTTCGCTGCGATACCAGTAATTAGCAAAGTCTCCCTAGGTCTAGTTACATTTAGAATAAAGTAAATAACTTATTCGTGATTTGGCCATTTCTGATATATTCCTGTGGCTTTTGAAATGGAATGAATGAATTAAAACAAGCTGTTGCATATAGCCATCACGGTAGATGCTTGCTTAAATAGCAGAGGATTAAAAAAAATCTGAATCTTCCTATCCCTAAGCCTTGTAGGAAATATTACTCGCAATAGGGCTGCTTGATGCTGTATTTCAAAAACCTTAAGAACAACCATGTAGATCTGTAATGACAGGGGACTGATGTGTCTGATATAATTTTAAGCCTCATTTTCTGGCCTCACCGAGCAGAAGAGGACCTGTTAGAAGTTCTCCTGTCCTCACTTATCTTTTGTGTATTTCTAAAAATAAAATGGACGTCTTGTTAAAAGATGACAGAATGCCTGTTTTATTGCAAAAGTCTTCCTTTTTCACATAGCAAATGGATCTAGATGTAGGTTCTCAAATTGCCAGGCTTTCTCAATGGAAGAGAAGTGACAGGGTGAGTTAGCTCTCTCCCTCCTTCAGAAAAATGCTTTCCACAGTTTATCCTCCACCCTGATGGGGCCCTGCCCACCTGGGCAGGCAGGTTATTCCCCATGACAGGGGAGACATCTGTCACACCTCCACAGAAGCCCAGTTGTCCACCTTCATCAGTTCCAAACCCACTGAGATATAGCTTCTCTTGCTGCATGTATTTTGAGGCAAAACCTGCCAATGGAAGAAAGTTTCCCAGTGACGACTGTGCCAGGAAGCCCTTTGATCTTTTGTCTTAGGAAGATAGAATTTGAGTTTTAAAAGACTCATTCTCATGACGGTAAAGACCTTCGATGAGGCCCATGGCGAATGTGAAGCTGAGGAACGATTTAGGATACTGGTTTGCTGGGTTTGTCTCCACCTTCTCTTCGGGTAGCATCATGGAACATTCTCCACTTCGGTGACTTCAAATGTTGATGGTATTCCCTGGCGGATATTCAACGTTGATTTTATTTTTATTTGTTAAATTGTTTTGCCTAGCTAATGATCATGGTGTTCATGTGGAAGCCATCCTCTTGGACAAGCTAGTGTTTCTGGACACAGAAGAGTAATTGTTGAGGCTGTTGGTTCAGTAGTTGAATATCACCCTGAGGTTCCGCTTTAATTGGCTGTTCCACGTGCTGGGTCATGACGCTCAGCTCAGGAAGGTAGGTTGGGCGCAGGAGAGAGGCTGTTTCAGGGGGCTCCTCTGAGACCGTGGATTAGTTACAGCCTTCACCCCGGTTTTGAGGGCAGTGGCAAAAATAAGGCTCTTTCAACTTCAAGACTTAGATGGTGCTTCCAAAACTCTGGACCTCCTCAATTTTTTTTTTTTAATAATTTCTTGTACGTGGGCTTCAACCTCCTTGGCTCTAAAGTGTGCCAGTATCTGATGGGCTGTTGTAAAAGGCAAATACAAAGTGAAGACAGAAGTGCACATTAGAATATCTGATACAGAGCTGGTATTCGACCAATGTTGATATTGAACTACCGGAATGGAGGCCTTTCTATTGTAAAAGTTGCATGATACTATTTATATGACTGGCAGTTTCCTGGGATGAATGTTAAATGTATTGAATGTTACCGTATTCACCTTTGAAATGAAAGGAGCTAGGCAAAATGTAAAAGACTATATGAGGCTTTTTGGTCATCAACAGACCAAGCAGTCTGTCATTCTCCCCTCCCCCTTTCAATTCAGAAGGGCAGAAATCAGTGAGTTAGCTTTTTAAGGTGTAGGAGTTGCCAAATGCATGGACCTTTATTTGTTTAATTTTAATCTTTTAAATAATTTAAGATACGCTTTGCAGTATTCTGCATCAGTGGTTCTCAAAGCAAGGTCTTCAAATACCTGGGAGTCCCCAACTCAAAGGAGTCCCCTTTGAGAGGGTTGTTAAGGTCAAAACTTTTTTTTTTTTTTGAAGATTTTATTTATTTGTCAGAGAGAGAGAGAGAGAGAGCACAAGCAGGGGGAAGAGGTAAGGGAGAGGGAGAAGCAGACTCCCTGCTGAGCAAGGAGCCCGATGTGGGACTTGATCCTAGGATCCTGGGTTCACAATCTGAGCCAAAGGTAGTCATTTAACCAGCTGAGCTACCCAGGTGTTCCCAAAACTCTTTTTATAATGATACTTATCATTTTAACTTTTACATTTTTACTTTTACTTGCCTGCTTCCTTGTGTTGAAATAATAATACTTTAAAATTATTTTAGTAATAATACTAATATTTATAATAAGGCAAGACCTGTATTTGCCTTTTGCACTGTGGGTTTTTTCTTTTTCTTTTTTTTTTTTTTTTTTTTTTGCCATAATGCTGGGAAAGCAATGGTGGATAAAAGTAAGACAGTGGTGGGGCGCCTGGGTGGCTCAGTGGGTTAAGCCTCTGCCCTCTGCCTTCGGCTCAGGTCATAATCTCAGGGTCCTGGGATCGAGCCCTACATCGGACTTTCTGCTCAGTGGGGAGCCAGCTTCCCCTCTCTCTCTGCCTGCCTCTCTGCCTACCTGTGATCTCTGTCTGTCAAATAAATAAATAAAATCTTAAAAAAAAAAAAAAGACAGTGGCACCACATTGTACTGGTACGTACTTTTCATCACCATCTATTACAAGAATCAAAATAGAACAAAACAAAAAACTTCAGTTTCTCTTTTTCTCCTCCTTATTTCTCTTGAGAATATCCTTGCTGAAGCAGTAAATTTACTCATTTTTATGAAATTTTGACTCTGAGCACACACCTTGTCATGTCCTTTGTGTCAAAAGAATATACACAAAGCACATTTGCAAATGGAAATACAATGGTTGTCTTGATTGTTTGTGTTGTGGGCTGACCTGTGTGCATTTCTCCTGGAGCACCATTTTCATTTGAGAGAATGACTGTCAGACAAACTCTGGTCATTCAGAGCTGGGCTTTTGGCAGACATTTTCTTTTCTTTCTTTCTTTCTTTCTTTCTTTTTTTTTTTTTTTAAGATTTTGTTTATTTATTTGACACAGAGAGAGATATCGCAAGTAAGCAGAGAGGCAGGCAGAGAGAGGGGGGGAAGCAGGCTCCCTGCTGAGCAGAGAGCCTGATGTGGGGCTGAATCCCAGGACCCGAGACCATGACCTGAGCTGAAGGCAGAGGCTTAACCCACTGAGCGACCCAGGCGCCCTGGCAGACATTTTCTAAAAAACAAAGCAATCTTGTAACTTAAGGAAAAAAACTGATGGTGTTTGTTGCCAATGATAAAACATGAGTTTTAAGAAAAATCGGAACTCTGTAAAATGTGTCTTTGCCAAGGTGAGCTTGATAGCATCCAGACACTAACAGGGGCTTTGGTGAGATCACTGGTGGTAACCAACAAATGTGATCCATTGATATTTGGTAATGAAATATGTAAACCTTTGGAAGATCTGCATGAGGAACAAAAAATTTTCAAATCAATGCACATTAAAAATTATGTGTGGGTTTAAAGATCATTCAAAGTACAAGGTAGGCCAATGGATTTTAAGGGAACAAAGTATAAAATGTGGATTAATAGAGTTTCAGATTGCTTATTGTAACTAATCTGTCAGAACTACCATTTGCTGAGTATTAAAGAATATTTACAATCATCTGTAAAGATCATTAAGGTATTCCTTCTTTTTCTGTCTTTGTGTAAAGCCAGATTTTCTTCATATACTTCAACCAGAAACAATGAAACAGATACAGACATGAGGGCTCACCTATCTTCCGTCAAACCAGGCACGAAAGAGATTTGCCAATGTATAAAGCAACATCACCCTTCTCACTATTTTTGTAATATGATTATTTTCATTTAAAATATTGGTTCACAGGAGATGGGCATATATATAATTGTAATTTAAAGATCACAATAGTTATTTCCTTTCCAGTATTGTAAATGTTGACAGGCATAACCCACATGAGCAAAAACTCTCTGGGGTCCTTAATTTTTTGAGACCAAAAGGATTGAAAACTCCTCTGCTACATAGTCTTCCTACAGAGAGCTGAAAAAATTAACAGAAATATTTGAGTTTTGCAGGTACAATTGTTACTCCATATTCATTCCGGGGGAAAGTCCTTTACTCCTAGAATGTTTGTGAAATGTGAAATGTCATACTCTTATCTTGCTGAATATCTGTCCTCAATTTCTTACTGTCCTTGAAGTTACAAAAGTGCATGAACATATTGAAGACTTTTAGAAAGAAACCTGCTCACCCTTCTCTGTCCAAACTTATTAGTGGAGGAGCTGGCATTCTGATTTATAATCATTTGGAAATGGTGGAGTCAGGAAATATTTTACGTTTCCCCCAAATGTAATTCTTTTTTAGTTCTTTATTTTGTTGTTCTTGTCACATGCATGATTATCTTGGTTTGTTATTACTGTTGTTATTCCTAGCATGTTCTGTGTTTAGTTTTGAATATTTTAAGAACTCATTAAAGTTCAGAAAATAATGTAACAAACTCTATGAAGATGCCATTCAGGCTCCTCAGAGGTTAAGTTAGAACATTTGCCTTAGTTCATACTCTTCGAAGGTAGAAAACAAAGAGGAAAAAGAGATAACCAATCTATTTGTCTGAAATCTTTTTACTTTTTTCCTTGCATATTTGTTTTTGAGATTTGTTTATGTTGAGACATGTGGATTTGGTTAACTTAAAAATAGTTGTGAAGTATTCTGTTGTATAAATAGAATTCTCAAGGTTCTTGCCTTTTTTATAATAGTTACACATTTTTAATTCCATATTGAAGTCTGAATATGTCTGGAAGAAAGCTAAAAATATTTCTCTTCCTCATCAAAATGGTTGCTTGAAATTTTACCCAACCAATGATAACCATTTGTATTCAGGTTTTTAGAAACAATGGAGTTGCATACATTAGTGACTGACTTTTTGGTTTAATTCTGCATGTTTATTCTAAGTGAATGATTTACTGATAGAAGTTATAGTGAACCAACTTAGTGTTTTAAATTATTTTCAGTATGCATCTTTATGTATTGTAGAGTAAAAACACTTAGAATCCAATGGAATTCCAAATCATCTCCCTGTTCTGTTTGTGAGAGAAATAGACAATATTTAGGGAAGGATTAACATGAAGTTGGTGTGTGTTATGAACAGCATGTTTGTGTTCCTTCCCAAATTTATATGTTGAAGCTCTAACCAATGTGGCTGGATTTGGAGACAGGGCCCAGGAGGAGATGTTCAAGGTTAAATGAGGTCATAGCTGTAGTGCCTTATAGATAGCGTGGGATCCTTCTATAAAGATAAAGGGACACCAGAGCTCTCTCCTCTAGCCTTGAGGACATTAAGAGAAGGCGGCCAGCTGCAAGCCAGGAGAGAACATTCACTAAGAACCAAATTGGCTGGTACCTTGATCTTAGACTTTCTAGCCTCCAGAACTGTGAGAAATAAATATCTGTGATATTTCATAATGGGAACCCAAGCTGGCTACTGTAACTTCCATATTTTAATGTTTGTAGGGTCCTTGTAATTTTAAGGCACCATCAAGATAAGGATTTTCATGGATTTTATAAGTAATCTGTGTCTCAGAATCAGTGAAGTAAAGAGTGGATACTGGATTGATTAATGCTGCTATTGAGTGGTTGTTCCCCACAATGGAGCCGAGTTGCTCACTGTGGTCTGATGAGTCCATCTACTCTTCTTACTATAATTGTTGATGAATTAGTTGACCCCTGCACATTGTTATCATCATACTCTTCAAGATGAAGAAATGGACCAGCCAGGAGTCACACATTGAAACTTGAATTACACACCCAGTGTTCTTTCTCTGCCACACTGTCTTTCAGTTTTAAGATTCCGTCCTGAATCGTTTTATTGGTATGACTTGCATCACCCTAAAGAGTGCTCTGATCTCAGGGAAGCTTTGTGCAAAGAAAGGAAACCAGAGGAGCTGAATGACATTTAATCGACCCCAAAGCCTCTGAAAATTCCAAAGGCGATGTTATGTGGAGTGAGGTGCCACTCACAGGAACCAGCTTCTAGCAAGTGGCTTATCAAGACCGAGAAAGCAAAAGGTAACTGCTCAAATGAGAAAGGGCTTGGCATAGTGTTTTTAGATGAAAATCTATCAGTCAGAGTCCTGGCAAGAACATCACTCTCTCATTGGGTGTTTGATGGGAATTTCTAGGTGGCCCTGGATGGGGTTTTGAGAAAGCAATGGAGGATGGCACAGTACCCCAAGAAATATTAAGAGTGCAAGGCGGTTACTACCCCACGCGTGAAAGGTAATGTGCAAGGAGCTGTTACAAGAACCCAGAGAGAGAATTGTAGGGGGTGGTCTCCTTATGGGCATTTTGACCTTCAATTGGAGGGTCACAGCTGTCCATAGCAGCCTCATTCTGCACCCACACTCTGCTTTCTACAAAGTAGGAGGTAGGAGCAGTGGCTTAATCCAGCAGAAGCCAAAGGGCAAGAGCGTACGTACCAAAGTTTGCCTGCCCACGTGTGCATACCCATGGTGGAGGGAGGGTGGAGAGAGGACCTAGGTTGGCCCTTCCTCAATGTGGCCTCCCAGAACCCCACGGTCTGGCCTGATATCTTCACACACTGCTCACTGTGCTGAGCCGCACCGAGCAATGGACCATTGACTGCTCATACTGTTAAAGGAAGGAAAAAAAAAACATTCAGTGATCCTTGGTATGGGTGGTAAGACAGGTTGATCCAGAACCATCGCATGAGGTATAGGGCCCCCTGCAGTGGGATTTTACAGTTGTCATGGGCAAATGGGAATTCACAGCCAAGGACAAGTTGGGCTCAGTGGATGGAAAGTCACTAAGAAGAAACCTCACAGGGGAGAAGGATTCTGGCTGAACTGTCCTCACAGGATTCTTGCTGAAGGTAGGCCAGGTGGTCAGACATCTCCCAGGGGTTAGTGGGAAGAAGCGGAATGTGGTCAGATATGGTGCATGGTCAGATATTGATGGGGGGTGGGTTCTGGTTAAGCTGACTTAGCAGTATTCTTACTAAAAATGGATTTAATAAGGAAATGCATACATGGACCTTGAAGAAGGTTCAGGAGCCCTACTCACGTTTGAATCTCTGTGGGTGCTTTGGGGCATAGCCTGGTATTGTTTTTCCTCAGGTCAAATGCTGTCTTTTTATTTATTTATGTATTTATTTATTTTAGACAGAGGAAGAGAGGATGAGTGTACACGGGGAAGGGGCAGAGGACGCAGGAGAAGCAGACTCCCGATGAGCAGGGAGCCTGATGGGGACTCGATTTGAGGACTCTTAAGGTCCTGACCTGAGCCAAAGATAGATGCTTAGCCGACTGAGTCACCCAGGTGCCCCAAACACTGTCCAGAGAGCCCTCAGCTGTCTCCCCAACTCAGGCACCACCCATTTTCACCCCCAGTGGGCCCTACTCACTCTCTTCTTATGTTCCTCTGTTTCATTTCCTTCATGTACCTCCTGGGTTCTTGGGTCATTATCATGCTTTCCTTTTTTATCCCCTGGATGTTGAAAGCTTGGCCAGAGCAGAGCCTTGTCTGTTCCTGCCCAAACCCTAGCTCCTGGAGTTGTGCTTGGCATAGAGGAGACTCTGGAGGTAGATTTGCTGAATCAATGAATGAGTGGATGAATGAATGAGTGAAGTATTTTGGGTGTGCAGTATAAAGCCCACCATCATGAGCAAGAATTTGGAAGGCAGCACGTGGGGAAGGTAGCCTAGGGCTGTGGCAGAGATAGGTGGTGTTCCCTAACAGAGTTACGTCTCGGCGCCGTCTTTGCTGAATTTACTGGCCCCAGGATCCCACCGAACAAAGTTGTTGTTGAGCCCACCATTTCAACCGTGCTGCCCTCGGTGCCTGTTTGGGAGGGATTAGTTGGACATCTTGACAGGTGGCAACACACGTTCTTATTTTCAGTGAGAATCGGAGAAACATTAGGGACCAAGTCAATTTCATGCTTTTTGGAGAAAGTTTAACAGTTTAGGTGATGTGTTTGTCTTTTTTCATCCTCTAGTACTTAACCATCCATATTGTTCCTATATTAGAAAATTTCTAATCTTGGTTCTTTTGACAAGTGGTTTGAACATTTTTATTAAATTCAGTTTCTTAGGCACTTCGCAGGTCAAGAGGACCCCATGTGCCCCATTCTCTGATAGATGCAGAGACCACAATTACTCTCTCTCTTTCTCTCTCTCTCTCTTTTTTTTTTTTTAAGATTTTATTTATTTATTTGACAGAGATCACAAGTAGATAGAGAGGCAGGCAGAGAGAGAGAGAGGGGGAAGCAGGCTCCCTGCCAAGCAGAGAGGTTGATGCGGGGCTCAATCCCAGGACCCTGGGATCATGATTTGAGCCGAAGGCAGAGATTTTAAACCCACTGAGCCACCCAGGAGCCAGCCCCCCCACCCTCTCTCTCTCTCTCTCTCTTTTTTTTAATGCCAAGCTAAACTTCTTTCAATGATTTATGTTTCTGTTTGTCCAGGGAAATTTTTTTCTCTCCCTTTACTTATAGCTCTTTTGGGAATGAGTACTTCTAAATTTTTTGTGATTCATAAAAATCGGTTTCCCTTTTAGAAAGAATCATACCTTAAATGTTGGGATTCCTGCCCCATTTAAGATACTTAAGGAAAATAGAAAAAGTACATTAATTAATTGCAATTGATTAAGCCTGGATACTGGCAATAACATAAAAATGAGAAAGATCTGGTTTAGGTTTCATGGAGCTTCTTTTTTTTTTTTAAGAAGATATTTTTTATTTATTTGACAGAGAGAGAGGTCACAAGTAGGCAGAGAGGCAGACAGAGAGAGAGGAGGAAGCAGACTCCCCGCTGAGCAGAGAGCCCGATGAGGGGCTCGATCCCAGGACCCTGGGATCATGACCTGAGCCGAAGGTTGAGGCTTTAACCCACTGAACCACCCAGGTGCCCCCATAGAGCTTCCTAAGGGAGGACAGATTTAGAAAAAAACCAAAACCCAAAACCAAAAAACCCCCATGGAGAATAAATAGTTGTAAGTTGTGTAAGGTAGCACTTCGCTTGGGGCCATACTTTAGAGGCAACGTTTGTGAGGGACAATCCTGGGATGAGGGACTAGGGTGGACAGGAGGCAGTCAGTTGGGGTAGGACACTCCAGACGAGGGAAAAGGGCCAAGTCCTTGAGGACTTGGGAGGGGAGTCTGGCATCATCTGTGGCAGGGAAAGGAGGCCACCGTGGTGAGAACTGTGAGTTGGGGGAAGAGTGGTTTGTGATGAAGTTGGAGAGAAATGCAGGGCCCTGCAGGGCCTGGTGAAGATCTAACTGCAGTGGGATGCCTTTGACAGTTTTAAACCAGAGAGTGATATATCTTTCCCATTTTAAGTGATGTTTGCCCATCCATGGTGAGTGGCTCAGAGATGAAAGAAGTGGCAGAGAGTTAAGTTAATTAGAAGGCTGTGTACCCGTGGGCTACCTAAGACCAAAATGGTGGTTGTGGCTATGAGGAGAAGTAGGTAAGCTCACAATGATAGATCTTAGACCTGTAGTGAACCAGATCTGCTGAAGATTTAGCTGTAGGGGTTGTGGGAAAAAAGAGTACTCACCAGAACTCTTAGGTCTCTGGCAAGAGGACATTGTAATGTACTGGCCATTAAGCTAAAATGCCTGGGTCCTCAACCCATCTGAGATTGTTATTAACACTTTGACCCTGGCAAAGTTAATCTCTTTGTGTCTTGGTTTTCTCCTCTATATAACAGGGATAAGAAACTTATCTATTCCATAGGAATGCTGTGAGGTTTACATGCGGTGATTAGTAGCTGACTGGCTTACTGGCACATAATAAACTTTGAATACATGCTAGTTCTGATATTCCTAAAACAGGAAGATTGGGTGGGTGTTTGAGGAGGAGCGTACAGCCTTGAGGGGAACCATCAAGAGTTCTGTGGTTGACAGAGTCATTTGAAATTGTCCGTTGGAAATACAAGTGGAGACATCAATTAGATGGTGTAGTCACAAGCCTGGAGCTCAGAGAGGAGGAGAGGAAGATAGGTTGAAGATAGAAAATTGCAAGTCATCAGCATAAAGATGGGTTTGAAACTCCTGTAAGAGGGTAGCCCTGTGGTGGGGAGAGAGAAGAGACCCAGGGCTAATCCCTGAGCTCACCCAGAGGAGAAGAAGCCCATAAGACAGACTGAGAAGAGCATCTGGTATGGGAGGAGGGAAACCTTGAGAGAATACAAGGCAAAAGAAGGCCTGAGCAAGGGCGTAAACATCTGTATTTGGAGAACTGCTGAAAGGTCTAGAAAAGCGTCCTTTGGGCTTGGTGACACGGATGTCATGAACACCTGACAAGGACAGTTTCAGCAGGTGTGGGGTTAGGAGGACAGAGCGGTATGTTGAGAATGTAGTGGGGGCTCGGGGAGTGAGACAGCAGTTGGAGACCCATGTGCAGAGGGGTCTTGAAGTGGAGTGGCTGGACAGACGGGCGGTGAGGAGATCTATTGCTGTATTTTTTTGTTTGTTTTTAATCTCAACAAGGAAGCGCCTCAAATGGAAACTTCCCATTAGAAACTGGGAGTTGGAGGATGCAGCAGAAAGGCAGAGAGTGACCAAGGAAGGGAAATTCTTGCAGAATGATGGGTCGGCGTTCCAAGTAAAGAGGTTGGTTGTTAGTGAGATGGGGTCTTCATTGCTCATGAGAAATAACAGTGGAGTAGGCAGGTAGGCTTGGGGTGGTGAGAGAGAGGTTTTGTGTTTAATTGCTGTTTTCTGCATGAAGTCTGAGGTAATACTGTGTGCTGGGAGTGAGGGCAGAGGTGTGAGAGTTGTGAGGTGAGGGGAGTTCCAAAATAGTCAACTTGAGAAATGGGCAAGAATCTACTGGGGAAAAAGAGAACAGGCTTGCTGGCTGTATGGAGTCCCCGTTGGAAGTTTGAGAACCTGAACTTAACATAAGAACATGACATTTGATGGCACCATTTTCTCCTGCGGTATTTGATCCTGCCGGAAATTTTAAATGGTTAAATGTTAGGCTATCCCTGTGGACTTCCAGGTTCAGGAATCAAATTAGAAGAAAGAATCTACTCTTCTAACGGTGACGGTAGCGTTCATGGGAGCTACTCGTAAGATTTAAGAAGAGCTGATGCTCTTTTCATCATGGGAGATTGCTCCAAGAACCACTTGCAGAATGAAATTGACCCTGAGCGGGGATTGGAGACAAGTGCCTATTGGAGGTATGCTGAGCACCTGCAAGGCTGGGCTCACGGTTCTGGGTGTCATCAGACCGCATTGGAAGGAGATGGGTTTCCATCAGCAGTCACGGAAGTGGCCCGAATATTTCAGAAGTGGCCACCGTGATTGAAGACCTCAAGGAAAAATAGCCCCCCAAATCCTTTATTTCCGTGCTCGTTTCTCTCCAGACTGGGAATCATACCTGGGTGTCACACCGACTGACCTTGCTTTCAATTTGCTTGACATTGTCTAGCCACCCTCAGACGAGTTTCCAGAGAATGTGTGTGGAGGTCTGTGGACGTATGTCCCCACCTGTGTGCACGTGTGTGTGGGTTGAGGGGTGGCGCTTGTTTTCACCTTGGGGGAATCTAAAGCAGCTGTTTTCAGACCAGTGCTTTTGGATGGACAAAACCAGATCGATCCAGTTGGTGCTGAGAACAGGGGAGTGTTTCTAAATATGTTCTCAGGTTACCTGTGCAGGAAGCTTTTCCACACCAGGGCTACGTAACCCTATTCCGAATTATGTCCAAATCTGCCAATTCCACTGTGGCAGGCCGATCCCATACTCCCAAGAATGTGTGCCTTTATTTGAGACAGCAGCATCGTTCTGGGAAGCAGCTTTGAAATGCAATCCCTAATGACTCTGAAATGGATCAGCAAAATCAACGATTTCTACCTTTTGAGAGATTGAACTTCTTCCCCTGTGAAAGGACAGGGTTATATACCCGGGCTCTCTTGCTTTTACTTTAAATAGTAGCTAAAATTCATTTTGTTTGGAGACTTTTATGGTACCTGTTGACAGAACTGGAAGCACCCTGGTGGTGGGTTGTTAATTATTTAGAGTATGAGTCCATTGCTAATGAATTTACTGAAGTAGGAGGTTGTACCCACAGAGAGGGCTATCGGAAACATCTATGGAAAAGCTTCTTCACTTCTTTCCAACTGGTCTGCTGAGAGAAAACAGACTGGGCAGCTTATAAACACCAGAAATCTACTCGTCACAGTTTTGGAGGCTAGAGGCCTGAAATCAGGGTGCCACTATGGTTGAGACTGGGCCCTCCTCCTGGTCACAGACTTCTCACTGTATCCCTGGCATAGAGGAGGAAGAGGCCGGGTATGGGAGGTGCTCTGTGGGGTCTCTTTTATAAGAACATTAATCCCATTCACCAGGGTTCCACCCTCATGACCAATTCACCTTCCAAAGTCCCTACCTTTGTGAGTTAGAATTTCAGTGTCTGAATTGGCAAGTGACACAAACATTTACAGCGCAAAAGGCTCTGAACACCTGTGGGAAGAGAAGGCAGTAGAAAGTCCCGATCCTTTCCCTTCCTATCCGAAAAGCATGTTCTCTATTCTTTGGTAAGGACAGCCTCTGTCTTGGAAAGGAAACTATTTACCTATTGTGAAAATCAGTAGACCCAGATTCTGAATTTGGCTCTCTCATTCAATAGCTGGGAGACCTTGAGCTCACATTCAGTTGGAAGCTTGTCGGATTGTTGTATAGCTTACCTGAACCTCCCAGATCAGAGGGATGTCCTGCCCATCTATCAGTGCTACTCAGCAGTTGTCCTTATCCCCAGTCACTTGACTCTTCTGTTTCCCTTACTAGTTTCTCTCAAATCCTGAAACTTCATCTGTTTCACAAAGAAAATGACAAATACGAACTCCCCAGGTTCCTAACTTCCTGTCCACAAATGATCTTCGCTGTCTCTGTTCCTTTACCCTCTTTCCCCTGGGGCTGTTCCTTTCTGATCCAAGTCCTCACAGACCTTGTTCTGTCATTTATCCCTTTGCCTCTGGTACCAACCTGTCAGCTTCACTGTCTCCTTCCTGACACCAGTTATCAAACATAGGTCCCTTCTACTTACAAAACACGCATCTTTTAGTTCCTGAAGCCCGAGATGTAGGGACATACTTGATTTTTTTTTTAATCTCTCGTATCCAAATCTAGTTAATCAGTAAATGCTCACTTTCTCTTTTCTCTCTCCATCCCTCCAGCCGCTCCCTAATTTGAGCTCTCCTTGTCTCTCATTAGGACCATCGCAGTCATTTCTTACAGTCTTCTCGCCTTGTCTCCTCTGGTCCTTCCATCCGTAACCCCTAGAACAGAGAGAAGTGGGAGTCAGGTGACTTCCTAAGACAGTGGTTCTCAGCCTGTGCTCTGGCCAGACTGTTTGCATCAGCGTCACCTGGGGCTTGTTAGAAATGCAAATAATCTCACCCCACCCCGGGGTCTACTGGATAGAAGAGCTGTGTGTGGTGGGGAGGTGCTCATCAGTCTGTATGGCTAACCTCTCCAGGTGATTCTAGTGATCTAAAGTCTGAGTAGCACTGTTCTCGAATTTAATCAAGGGTCAAAGAAGCAAAGACAGGGACATGGCGGCCGGGAGGCCTGGCCATCTGTGTCAGTGCTCTTCAAGGACTTGGTTTTCCCAGTGTTCTATCCTAGCTGTCAGCCTGCAGCGAGACGAAAGGTTTCTTGGATGACTTTCTGCAGGTGCTCATGGTCGGCCATCACAGCGGTAGAACCCAGGTGAGTTTCTTTCCTTTCTCAGCCTTCTCTAGTCACTCTTAGAGGTTCACTCTTGCTTGAAATCGTGGGCCATTGCCTGGCGTTCTGAGGACGAATGACCTCTTGACTTGGAGCTGAGTTGTCTCCCTAAAGCGTTGTGACCCCTGAGGTCCCTGGTACCGCGACCCTCGTGCCCCAGCCTTCTGCGGCTCTGACCCTTGTCTCAGCTCACTCTGACTGCCCTGGGGAGACGGCATTGGGGTGGCGCTCGAGGGTAAAGCAGGAATTCCACAAGTGGGCAGTGAGGCTGGTTCAGGCTGAAGGAGTGTTCAAAACAAAGATGAGGCATGAAATCGCAAGATGTGTTATGCGACCAACAAAAGTAAGATGGTGTTTGCCGGGGAGAAGGGATGAGACCGAGAGCAGAGTTTGTCCCGAGTGGGTGGGCTGTGGAGCCCACCAAGGAGTCTGGACTCAGTTTGGGAGACATTTCATGGACACGTAAGCGTGGTAATGCCCGAAGAGTCCTAATGTTAGAAGTGTTAGATCACCTGCTGGCATCTCTCAGCAGTTTTATTTCCTGGCCAAAGACACTGGAAGGCAGTGCCATTTGTGTCTCGGTAGGTTCAGAGCTGAGCTGAATGGGGCTGATAAATCTCACTGATCTCTTGCCTGGGGCAGGGATGTAACAGCTGCGGCCACATCAGCACACAAGGAAATAGTGTGTGACCGGCTAAGGACAGCCACACGTGTCTGGTCGTTTTTTGCCCTTGCTTTCTAAGGTGTTGACACCGGCTCTCCAGGTATGGGACTCTTTAGTGGCGAGAGTAGGTCAGGAACGTGGGAGCTGAAGACAGCCGTGTGGATGTGCAGAAGCTCTTGAAATGAGGCTGGCTCCTTCTCTAACATTCCCTCACCTTGGCTCGCCCACCTTGACGTCTCTTACTGGGGAATGATTCTGATCTTCCACAGTGAGAATCGTGACTTATTAAAGAAAACAACTGTTTGGTCCCTATTACATGCCTGGTTTGGAACAGGCACCAAGACCTTCTCTATCAGATGGGGAGTGTCAACCTTCTTAAATGGCTGAAAAGCTCGCTGTCCCTGGAGGTGACCAATGTGAGCCTGTCATTAGTTTAGCCTGTGGCCGCTTTGACTTCGGAGTGATAATAAAGAACTTGGTGAGCCAGCTCCGGCGGAACCGGCCCAAGCCCACAGAGGAGCTTCGACTGCCTGCTCTGGTTAAAATAGATTTATTTGATCAGGTGCAAAGATGGACTGCCCACCCCCAGCTTCAAAGTCTAAGACAGAGACTTAGGAATCGGAGATGGTGGTGCGTGTTGCTGTTGGTTGTTGTTTTAAATGGAGTCATGTCAGGTTTTTTTGTTGCTTAATTTTCCTTCGCTATATGTTGGGAGATGACAGGAGGAAACAAGTCGTCTTTTGACTTGTACTGCAAGGCGCTTCTGCCAATAATAAACAAGGGCGGGATGGCGTGAGGTCCCAGAAAGGCGGCTCAATCACTCCCTGCAATTACTGTGCCTTATTGATAACTTGGAGCCCCAGCCAGCGAATGCCGTCTCTGGAACAAAGCCTGTCACAGATCAGACTGAATCCATTAAAAAGCTTTGATTAACACGTCCCTGGGGTGTGCTGTGGAAACTTTCGACGCCAAATGACTGCCTATTGCGGCTCCTTCAGAACTGTCCTCCCGAAATACTCTTGTGTTTTAATCTGGTGCACAGTTTAAATTAAAAGACGGCAATGACTTTGCGTGACCTAAATACGAGCCACTTCTATTCCGCATGGGATTCATCCACGGCTTGCCGATGACGTGTTCAGAGAGGCAACAATTAACCTTACTGTGTGGTGGCTAATAATAATTATATATATATTATATGTAGGCTGTGTATATAATTGCGCGCTCTTTCTTTCATTCGTAAATGGGGCCCGAGAAAGGGTCGTCGTTAATGTGCTTAATTTGTGGATACAAAGCTTTGTGTTCATCTTTAGCGGAAAACAAATTTCGTTGTGTTCGAGGAACCCCAAATCACTCTCCCTGTTGCTTTTTTTATTGGTCTCTGACATGAATGCTGTAACGAACTGCAGCCTTTTGAAGCAAAGATACAGCGCAGTCTTCAAACCGTGGAGTCGTTCGGGGCAGGGACCTGCCTGTTTCCGCACAAATCTCTCCCTTTCATCCTAGGGGAGAAATTCAATCTTGATCGACCCTGTCGGGATGATGTGTGTGCGTGGGTGTGTGTGTGTTTCTTTATTGTTACCATACACCCTCCTAAAATACAAGCATTGAATGGTTACATTTCAAAACTGTCATGAAGTACATTAGACAATAAAAAATGATTCTCTTAGATGCCGTAAAAGACGCTGTGGAAAATACCGAAAGAAGGATGGTCCCTACCCCACGGCTCTTCATAATATTTTAATATGTCTGAAATTGGTGCAAGATAAGTGCTTTTGTTGGCAAGATCCTTAGAAATCAAGCCTAAAATGGAAGAGGATCACTGAGAGAAGTAGCAGCCTGGGGGGCAGGGGAAGGGGTGTGTGGTGGTGGCTGGGGCTGTACTTTCCATGTAACTGGGTAAAGATGGGCTTGTCTCTTCCACCACCCTAGGAAGGAAGTCCAGCTCCCCTTATGAGGCTAACATCTTAGCACTGGCTGCAAGCTCGGGGCATCACCATCTTTCATCATTGGATGGTACCATGTAGCTACAGAGGGAAATCCTTATTTTAAAGGAATTTCCTATTACTTTGGCATATACAAAAAGGCAGTGGCCTGCTCTGGGAAGTAGGGAGCTCCTGGTTGTTTGAGTGGCCTGGGTGATTTGCATCAGGTGAGAGTTGGGGATGACATCATGGGTGCTCCCAACAAGGTCTAACATTTAGAAAAGTGCCAATGAGCTAAATTAGGGATCAACATGTTTGAGATATTCTTCTGGAGAACTGGAAATGTTTTTTCTTTGCTTCCTTCAAACCCCACTAAAACCTCAGCAGGATGAAGGTAGGTATCTTGATATTTTGTTGGCCAAATTCCCTAGCTTCTAGAACAATATAAGCATCCAGTAAGCACCCACCAAATAATTGTTGAGCGAATGAATTACTACTTCTTCATATTTTTATTTGCATTGACTTCCCAGTAAAGTACAGCTTATGACCCAATATTCCCAGAAGGAGCAAACAATGCATGTTCTTTCTTTCAGGCTTACCTCATTACAGGGTTGTAACGCAGCCTTGTCTCATAAAGTGTGCATCTTACCTGGGCATCCTTGTTAATCTTGGACATCTGCTAGGAAATACTCATCCCAGGAGCAGTGTATTTTGTTTTGACAAAAGTAGACCCTTGGCACTTCGAGGGCATCCAACAGTGAGTTCACCCACTGCTGGGGAGCCCAGCACTTGTTATTTATTTTAGGTTCTGTTCCACACCTCTATTAATAGATGATTTCTGACAGAACAGGGTAAATGGAGGTCAGAGCATAGTAGAATGAATAGGATAGTGACTGTCTTTTCGAGCACTATCTTTCAGTCAGGTTGGTTTGTGACCTGGTTATTTCTGACTGACCTCCTTCCCAGTGATCTGGAGTACCTTCTGCCTTCAAAAAAAACAGCATCTCATGTGAGCCAAGCATGGGATTGGTTTGGAAAAACTCTTCTTGGAGAAGAATGGAAAGGTGGATGGAGAGCAATGACCCGTGAATTCACAAAACAGGACATCATCCTCAATGCCATAACTTGTTGAGAAGCTCTGATGGATTTGAACCATGTTTGAAAATGTATTTCTCCTTTCCACGCTTCCTTTGGATGTGGTCTTCTAATTCCACCACTTCCCAGACAAGGAAGTGATGATCCAAAGACATGAGAAAGAAGTACTCTATGAAAACAAAGGACATTCTTTAGTTTTCCTGTAGGAAGAAGTAGGGGAAACCTAAATGTTCCCAATAAGGGATATGAAAAGCATGTGATTTTCTAGTAAAGTAATCCTATACCGGATGATTATTGAAAAGGCAAATAACAAGAAAGAGTAATGTGTATGGGAAGAAGTACAAAGCAAAAAAATATAAAATCTGATGCAATGAGAAAATACAGGTTACAACTCTATATCCATACCTGTGTCCAAACCCCACATCCATACATATATATAAGAATATATATAGAATATATTATATATAAACACACACACACACACACACACGTGTGTGTGTGTATGTGTGTATATATATATATATATATATATATATATATATATATATATATATATTTAAAGGAGAATTTATATGTATATGTATGGAAGGAAAGGGGCACTGATAAAACATTTCAAATATAAATTTTCATGGAAGTGGGAAAGGTCCACAAACATTATTTCCTAAGACATTCTCAGATGTGTTCAGGACAAGTTCATGTGGTAGATATTAGCATCCCTGAGATCTTACCCATTGAGATAGTGACCTTCAGAGAGGTTAAATAACCTATTCAGGGAGGTGGAGACCAAGTGGGAATTCCATTTCAGATTGATTTGAAGCCCAAATCGAACTCTTTGCATTTCTACTAAGACATGAATGTTTATTGAGTCATTCTTTTCTGCAAAGTGGTGTAAAAATGGCAATTTCAAAAATGTGGTTTGAGAGATTGCTTCAGACATTAGTGGATCATGAGTTAGCATTCATGTTACACTGATACACTTGAGGCAGATAAAAAGTGACGCTTATGAGTTTAATTTCCAATTGAGGGGGAAAAAGACGTTAGTTAGCGATATGGTAGATAAAAAATCTCTCTCAGGCAATTGGACTTCTTTTCTCTTCCTCAGCAGAAAACTCAAGGAAATGAACTGTGCAAATGGACTTCGTGGTACTCTTTGGGCTACAGGACACCGGCTCATCTTTAGATGGATTAATAGTAATAATTTAAATATTGCTGCTAACTTGATACTGGGAGGTGAGCAAGCATGTGATCTTTGGTTCCATTCTAGTTAATAGCCCTATCCGACTGAGAAACTTAAAGTGACAAGTCTGTATACTAATAAATAGGAGTCCCCACCCATCTCTTCTATGTTTCTGTTCACAAGGAGAGTAAATGATGTTTCTAATATTTTGACTTAAATTTTTTTCTTAATACTGAACGCATTTTTGATCATGAAAATCCTTTCTTTACTGATGGCATGTATCTCGTCATTTCACACACTGTGACATGCACAAAGTAATTTTATTTTCTAAGCTAGGTATTAAGGTTAGTGGCACTGTTTGGCGTCTTCCAGGGAATCATAATTACTAATGTGCGTTGTATGACATTGGCATTGAGTATAACGGTACATCCTGGAGTAACTCTGCACTTGGTTTAGTAGACCGTTTGGCCTGGAAGGGTGGGTGGACCTACTTAGAAAAGCCTGAGCATTGATGTTCAGCTCTCCATTTGAGTTTGGCTCTGCTGTGGGCCATCAGTGTGATCCGATTACCCAATTTTTCAGAACCCGGTTTTTCGCAGCTATAAAATGGGGATAATATCTGCCCTTCTGAGGATGGGAATGTATAACATATATGTGAAGGATCTGGGATAATAAGTTGTCCCTATTAGTTATAAATAATACTAGTACCGCCTGGTGTAGTGGTTCTCAAAGTGTGGTCCCCAGCCCAGCAGCATTAGCTTTGCATGTTAGAAAGGTAAATTCCTGGGCTCCAACCCAGACCTTCTGAATTGGAAACACTGTGGGTAGAGGTCAGCAATTTCCGCTTAAAAAAGTCCTCCAGGTGATTCCGAAGCCGGCTGAGATTTCAGAACTCTTTGGCAGACCAGGTAAGCATGAAGCCCTTATCTGGAAAATGGGGTTAAAAAAAAAAAAAAATACACCTACCTTAGTGGGTACTTGTGAAAAGCTTCTAACAGTGCTTGGCACTTGGTATACATCTGTAAGACAGAAAACACGCTGGGGAGAGTATTTGAGTCGAATGTTCTTAGGCAGGCAAAATACAGTAGCTGTTATGTGCATGGGTTTTGGACCGAGACAACTGTGTTCAAATCCCAGCTCTGCCACATGGAAGCCATTGGTCTGTGAAAAGTGTCCTTCTCTGGGTCTCCATGCCGTTATCTATAAAATGGTAATAGTAATAGAATCTACCTCAAGTAATAGAGATGGTACATGCTAAGTATTTGATGTAAATGGTTGTTAAGAATTTTCTTCAATTAGAAATCATCCAATTGAATGCCAAATTGTCACCAAAGGTTTTTATTTTTATTTTAAGATTGATTTATTTGAGAGCAAGAGTGAGTGAGTGTGCACGTGTGCCTGTGAGTAGGGGGTGGGGCGAGAGAGACTCTCAAGCAGTCTCTCTGCTGAGAGTGGAGCCTGATCCGGGGCTCTATCCCAGGACCCTGAGAGGATGACCTGAGCCAAAACCAAGAGCCAGAAACTCAAGCAACTGAGCCATCCAGGTGTCCTGAGATTTTTATGTCTTAAAATTGTCACAGTAAATCATCCCATCATGGATTCCTGCTTACTTCTGAAGTTTCAGTACATTTCTATAATCTTTTTTTTTAAAGCTTTAAGAGCCCAGAATAGCCCGTGACTTTCGATGAGATTAATCTGGGCATTTAATTTTGTGTTCCATTTACAAAACAGTGTCGGTGTCTCTGACCACTCCTCCCTTGTAGGTATAAGGAGCACCTGCCATTCTGTAGGAGCTGGTTACTCTGTGGGCCCATTTCTTGATGAAGGGCAACTCAGAGTAACACTAATTCGGTTATTTTTAGCGCAGTGCCTTGCCGAGCTCCATGCTTTCACCTGAGGCTTTGTTCTTTCACCTGAGATCCTTCAGGTAGGCTAGAAAAGCTTTCCCCAAAGGCTCTCATGTGCATGCTTAACAAATCTGCTTTCAGTAGTCTCCATTCCCTTCTTTCAGCAGGTGGGAAGCTCGCTGCCTGCTACTCCTTTCCATTGTACATGCCTGGCTCTAAGCCTCCTTTGTTTCCACCCAGATGCCGGCTTCTGGATAACTATTCTTGTTTGCTCTACTTTTTCTTTTTCTTTTTCTTTTTCTTTTTCTTTCCTTTTTCTTTTCTTTTTCTTTTTCTTCATCTTTTTCTCCTTCTTCTTCTTTTTCTCCTTCTCCTTCTTCTTCTTCTCCTTCTCCTTCTTCTCCTTCTTCTTTTTTTTAAGCTCCCAACCGTCTGGAAGAAAACTGATGGGGGATAAGATCATTTTTATACCTTTGAACATGGCCATGAAGGTAAAAAAGATCTGTCAAACCCAGGAAGGACCCTTCTGACATCTCCAGGAGACTTGACCTTGGCAATGGGCTCCTTCTTGAGGAAGTTGAGGCCAATGGAGGTTGCAACAGAGGGAGAGAGGTGTGTGCTTAAGCTGCAAAATGGGTTCAGAAGTAGGGATCTGCCCAATCATAATGCACACAGAAACAAGTGAGAAAGTGTGGTCTGTTGAGGCGCCCTTGGCTAAAGCATCTGGGCTTGGCAGGCGTGCATGCATAATTAAGCCCCAGACAGCTGTAGGCTTGTACAGTGCAACAGGGTGGGCAGGATATCGGAGAACCCAGTAGGTTGCTGATCAATGGAAGTCTTTTTCAATTCACATGAAGCTGAAGATAAAAAGACACGAACAAAAATTAAACAGCCTTCAAAATGTCAGTGAATAGCGATACAGGCTACCAGAAAAAAAACAATGGAAACCAACTTGGTTTCCCTCCATTGTTCTGTGCCCGCTCCGTGCCCCCCCCCCACACCATATAGATGGGAGTAGCCGTGCTGACTTTGTTTTAAAATACACACACTTGTGAGATCAAAGGGATCAATGCTCATTTAAGCAACTTTCAAGGCATCACAGGAAGAGCAAAATGGTCTGTTTTCTTTTGAAAGACAACGGAGAAAATCCGCACACGTGCATTGGGGCATTGTGATATGCAGATGGTTGGCTTTCAGGAGAATTAAATATTCATGGAAGATAAAAATCTTTCCTGTTTTGAATCTGTGTGAGGCTTTGGGCTCAGTGCCTTCCCTGTTCACACGATCAACAGACCCTCTTCTCCGTCCGCTGCACTGTGCCCAAGGATGGTTCAGATGGCATCTCTCGGTCTCCCTCTTGCCTTGGCTGCCTAGCCCCACAGCTGGACTGCTTGGTGGGAGCCAGTTAGGTTCCTAGGGGAGCTTCACCGTTCCCTTCCTTTCATTTCCTTGGATGCAAAGTCCGTGGGCAAAGCCCCTCAGCTGCGTTGTGCTGATCAGAGTCCCAAGCCTTCATTACATTGGATTGCCGGGACCACAGGAAAGTCTCTGAGGTCCCTGACAGGTAGAGGGAGGTCTCTGAGCTACCTGGGCAGGCTGGACAGTCGCCCTCGTTTCTCTTATTAACCCAGTTGCAACGGCGGTTGCTACCTGCTTATTTGTTGTTTTTATTGCCTGTGTTTGACAGGGAATCAAAGGAGTTTTTGGAGACTCATAATCTGATGAGGTGCACAGGGTAACAGCTGTGTGGGCTGCGATTGTGCAGGACAAGGGCGCCTGTGGCTGGAGGTGGATGCACCATCTCTAAAATTCCACACCCTTCCCGTCCCCTACCCCCAACACCCCCCAAGCTTTACCTTCTCCCACCAAGGAGCCACCCCACCCAGAAAACACCATTTCAAAGAGGGGCTTTTGTATAGGAAGAAGGACGAAAAAGATGGATTTGCCCTTCTGAGGCTGCTGACGTTAAGAATTGGTTGGTCGTAGATCAGTGACAGGAGTGAAAACTCCGTCTGCTTACAGGAAGGCATTCAGAAGGTGAGGAAAAGAGATACTTCTCTGAATGTCAACTTGATTTTGAATTTAGTTCATTTTCATCCAGTGAGGAAAGGGACTCTCCCTGTTCCATTGATCCGACCCTATACCGCTGTGAAAACTTTGCTTCTCCATGTATTTTTCTTAATGACTTTAAGAACTTATACTGTATAAAGATGAGCCACACTTGGCTGCCATTCAGGTCCCTGCGTTGTGTCTCAGGGTAGTCCTTGGATCCTTTCCAGTTTGATGCCTAGATCCCTTGCTTTGGGGGGTGGGTGTTTCTGCTCTTCTTAAAGTCCACCTTAGCTCCACCTCAGAGTGGAAAACATTTAAAAAAAAAAGATTTTATTTACTTATGTGAGAGAGAGTGAGAATGAGAGGGGTGAGGGACAGAGGGAGAAGCAGACTCCCCACTGAGCAGGGACCTGGACATGGGGCTCGAACCCAGGACCCTGGGATCATGACCTGAGCCGAAGGCAGATGCTTAATGACTGAGCCACCCAGGCGCTCCAAAAACACGTTTTCTAGGTGTTTTACATCCACACTTGAAATGTAAGCATAAATGGGCTTGGATTTCTGGATTCCCAGATATAAATAGGGCACTCAGAAATCAGATATTTCTTTCTCCCTATCTGGGAACTGTTTACATTAAAAGTAATGTTTCCATGATTAGAGCCTCAGTTTTTGTTTTTATTTTTGTTTTGTTTTGTTTTGTTTTAATTATCTTCCAAAGCCCCAATTTAAACAGGACACCAAATTCTTCTTCCAGTGAGTTGAACAATGTAATAATATAGATGCTAGGGATTAAAGAGGTAATGAGTAAGTCAGCCTCCCCACCTCCACTGTCACCAGAAACTGCGTGCGGGGCCCCTGGAACCTGTTGCCTGGGCAGGACAGGTGAGAGCACATCTCTGTGTGGGCAGGCTCCCATCTAAATGTGAGATTTCTCACAAATAAGAGCATATCTCCATTCATCAGGCTGCTGCCATTCTGGAAAAGGCTGTTTACTTATTCTTCACAAGAGGAAATGGGGATCGTTTATACCTTGTTCAAAGCCCAGTTCTCTGGGGAGAAGAAGAAACCTTGCTTGTATTATAATCACACTGTCTACCTTCCAAGTGTGAAAATAGCGCCATTAATTTTTGTAGCATTAAAAAAAAAAAAACAACCCACCTCTCACCTTGCCCCCCTCTGTCCTCCCTCCCAGCCCACACACATCCTTTTGACAGCTCAGCTCTGTGATTTTTCTGATCTTTCTTAGTAGGATGTTTCCGAAGAGATAAGCAGTAGGAATCCATGCACAACATCTTAATTACCAAATACAGTTTACTTTAGCGTAAGCCATTTGTCTCCCAATGGCCATATAACAAATGCCTGGTCTGAGGGCTGAGGTTTTGCCTACTTTCCTGTAACCCTCCAGAAATGTTTGTTGGGTAATTCAGACACCTCCAAACTGACGTTTCTATTCAGAATATCCTGAGCTATAAGAAAAATTGCATCAAAATTTAGTTTAATAGGTAGACTCGACTTAAAATATGCCAGTGCCTGCCATGCACCTTCTTTCTTTTCTAACAGCTTTATGTAATGCATAGATGCTTATGGTAGGCGCTCTGAAAAGCTGGGATTCTCCTCAGAGATTGTAAATGCATTTTTGTAAATGCATTTTCAACATATGTATAACTTTTTATTTTTTAAATTTTATTTATTTTTTATTTTTAAATATATTTTATTTATTTATTTATTTGAGCGAGAGAGCGAGATCACAAGTAGGCAGAGAGGCAGGCAGAGAGACAGGGAGACAGAGGGAAGCAGGCTCCCTGCTGAGCAGAGAGCTAGATGCGGGGCTCGATCCCAGGACCCTGAAATCACGACCTGAGCTGAAGGCAGAGGACCAACCCACTGAGCCACCCAGACGCCCCCCGTATAGCTTCTTAAATTACAAAGTAATACACCGTCGTTGCAAAGCAGTAAAAGAAATACAAACTAATGAAATGTAAATCTAGACCTCCATACACATCGAGATACCTTACGGTCAGACCTTAGCACACCTGAGCCTGTGGGGACTGGGGGAGTGATGCACAGGGGCTCTAGGGACCCTGTGGAAGGCTGGACGTCTGCATAAGTATCTGACCGTCTTTTCACCCGAGGTGGAACTCTAGGTCTCTCCTTGGGTTTGTTTATTTTTGCTGCTTGCATCTTCTGTATCACACATGTTCCTGTTCTTCTAACCTAAATTATTTATTGGATCTATTATCTCTTAGCCACTGTCACTTAACTAGCTTCTGGTCAGGGAACCCTCAGGTCCATGCATCAGCCAGGGGGCCTCTAACCACAAATTGGATGTTGTCTGTTCCCTGTAAAATCCCTCAATAACTCCCCATGGTCCACAGGACAAAGGCACTGGATCCCCATGTTCGGTTTCCTCTCTGCCTGTGAACTGGGTCCCCTGTCAGTATCTCCCAGAAGGGCCACAGGGAGGATTCCCTCATCCTGCGTTTCTTGGTGTGTGTGTGTGTGGGGGGGTGTCACCTCGTCCTTGGAGACTTTTCTGGATTCTCACTTGCCCAGAGAGGCTTAGGCCCCTCTGCTCCATGGTACCCTGCATCTCCACCTTACAGACACGATTGATGAAATTCCTCTTGGAGTTTAGTTTAGGCCTATAATCCTGGTGGGAACATTGCCCGGAGGCAATGCTTGGTGCATTGCAGGTCAGGTTTTTCCCTGCAAGAGGCAAGGGCAGCACACTAGAGAAGTGAAGAGAGAGTGCAAAGGGTCCTGGGGCTGTCACCCCCTGAGAGAGGTCCTGGACTTGACGGAGAGTAAAGGGCCCCAGGAGGAAGTCGGGCCTGATGGAGACCCGCTGGGCGTATTCATGGTCCCTGTCCCTTCCCCTCCCTTCTGCTCGAAGGAAGGAGACCAAAGGGAAACCAAGATATTACAGTCAGTTACCTTTGGGTTGGAAACATTGCATTCTCGCCTGAACTACAGGCTTACGTTAACCTGAATTTTTTAATATTCCAGAAGGTGTGTGTGTTTTAAGACTCCATATGACCAGAATGTCGCTGTCTTTGTTGACCTGACTCAAGAGAACGGCTGTTGGAAACTAACAAAAAGTATATTTTTTCGGTAGCTAAACTTCTTGCCTTTCTATTTTTATGTTAAGAAAAAAAAAAAAAAAACTAAAGTATAATTCTTGAAGTATAATTCACATACACTGTTCGTTTCAGGTATACAATAGAGTGATTAAACATTTCTGCACATGACTCAATGTTCATCATGATAACTGTACTCCTAACATGCTTTGTTTAATTCCCCCATCCACCTGCCTCTCCTCCAGCAACTGCCAGTTTGTACTTAACAGTTTAATAATTTGTGTCTTTTTTTCTTTGTTTCTTAAATTCCACATATGAGTGAAATCCTATGGTATTTGTCTTTGTTTGACTTGTTTCACTTAGCGTGATACCCTCATGTTCTTGCCAAGAATAAGATCTTACTCTTAGGACTGAATCCTATTCCATTGTCTGTATTTACCACATCTGCTTTAAGCCTTTATCTCCAGATGGACACTTGAGCTGCTTTCTTATCTTGGCTATTATAAATAATACTGCTACAAACATAGGGGTGCATCTATCTTTTTGATTTAGTGTTTTGGTTTTTGGGGGAGTGGAGTTACTGGATTGTATGATAATTCTATTTTTAACTTTTTGAGGAAATTAAACCATTTGTTGCAGTGGCTATACCAGTTTGCATACTGATCAACCGTGCATGAGGGTTACTTTCCCCCCACATCCTTGCCAATACTTATTATTTCTTGTCCTTTTCATTCTAGCCGTTTCTGATTGGTAGAAGGCGATATCTCACTGTGGTTTCTATTTGCATTTCCCTAATGATGAGTGATGCTGAGCATCTTTTCATGTGTCTGTTGGCCATCTGGATGCCTTCTTTGGAAAAATGTTTATTCATGTCTTCTGCCCATTTTTAAATTACATTGTTTGGTTTTTTTGATGTTGAGTTATAGAAGTTCTTTACGTATTTTGGGTATCAACCCCTTACCCGATCACTTGCAAAAATCTACTTCTATTCAGTAGGTTGTTTTTTTGTTTTGTTGATTATTTCCTTCACTGTACAGAAGCTTTGATTTTGTTGTTGTCCCAATAGTAGCTTGGGACCAGAATGAATGGTGCCGAATGTGAGAGACTGTTGAATAATGATGATTCAGGGTGGTAACAGTAAGCCAGGTTTTGGGTGATTTTGCCTGGCTGAGCTGCTAGGAAGGTGGTACGAGAAAGCTGGTTACTGTTCACTCTCAGGGAGTGAATGACGAAATTGTACAGGGATGGTCAAATGTCATGGATTGGGAGATGGATTGGAGAGTCTGCCTTCAGTCATCCATGTGAATAAGTCTGTCCACAGTTCCTTCTCATCTCCCCCCACTCACCTCTCTTTGATTGATCATTCTGATTTCCAGAATTTTAAATCTTGAATTCTTAGATTCCTTACTTCCAGCATTAGTGGGTGTGACAGACAGAATAATCCTGGCCCCCGCAAACTGTCCGTGTCCTGATCCCTGGGCTCTGTGTATATATCGGGTTACATACAGAGGAGAATTACGGCTGCAAATCAGCTGACCTTAAAATGGGGATGATTCTGGATTTCCATGGTGGGCCCAATATCACAGGGGTCCCATAAAAGCAGAAGAAGGAGACCGAATTGCTCAGAGTCAGCAATGTCATTAGAGAATTAGACTCCAAGGGATACGGTATTAGGTCATCACAACAACTTAGTTTGTGGTCATTTGTTACAGCAGCAGTAGAAGCAGACACAGGGATGACTGCAAAAGGTATCTAGAAAACTCTTCAGACCCAGTGCTCAGGAGCTCAGGCTCTGAAGCTGCCTGCGATCAAATCTTGGCTCTTGAGACGCTGATTTCAGCCTTCTCTAGTGTTAGGGTAATAATGAAGTGTGTTACTGTATCAACAGGGCCAAAAATGGTGCCAGTAGGTCCCTGGTATGTTGTTGCTGTTAACATTATTTTTCTATGCTGTTCAAGCCAGGGCCAGTTCTAATCTGCAAAAAAAGTTGTATTTGGGAAACATTTCCTCATGTATATACAGGCTACCGGGTTTTTCATTCATCTAACTTGAAGATCTGGATTCAAACTCTCCCTTTGCATGAAAGCTTTATTGTTGATCCAAGGAGCTCTGTCTTTGAGTTGTGGAAACTGTTCACGCTAAGCGCGTAGCTTTGTGGGTAGGCCAGGGAAGCAGTGCATTGAAATCAGTGGGAACGTGGTGTATTACTCAACTCGCAGGTTGCCAGGGAGTCAGACTGGTTTGGGTTTGTTCTGAGTTGCTGGAAGGTGGGGTTAGGGTACTAGGCGAAGTAATGATACTCTCCAGCCATTTCCTAAAGTGACAAGTGGAGAGTTTGTTTAGAAACCTACTGCGGGGTAGGGGTGCAGTCAGAGTGGGTTTGTTGAGAAAGTGCCTTTGTCAAAAAAAACAAACAAACAAACAAACAAAAAAACACAAAACAAAAAACAAACAAAAAAACCAAGGCAGGTTTTGTTTTGTTTTGTTTTGTTTTGTTTTGGGTGTACAATATCTAATTTGGAGCTTTTCAATATTTCTATCCATGGACATAAAAAAAAATTGCATCTCTCAATAAATGGCTTTATAATTTATTTGCAAGTTCACCTGACGGTTTCAGTGCAAATCTAAGTGCTCACCTGCAGTCCAAGGATGGCCTCATAGAAGGCCTGACAGTATCTATATCTGTATCTGTACTTAAATGACCTGCTTCTCCCCTCTTTGCCTCCTTTTCCCTCCCGGCAGCCTTTCTCTTAGTCCCTGATTCTGTCAAAAACCCTGTTCCTATCTCAGGCTCAATCACCTATGTCTCCTTTTCTTTCTTTCTTTCTTTCTTTCTTTCTTTTTTTTTTTTTTTTAAGATTTTATTTATTTATTTGAGAGAGAGAGAGACAGAGTGAGAGAGCATGAGAGGGGAGGTCAGAGGGAGAAGCAGACTCCCCCTGGAGCCAGGAGCCCGATGTGGGACTCGATCCCAGGACTCCGGGATCATGACCCGAGCTGAAGGCAGTCACTCAACCACCTGAGCCACCCAGGTGCCCTATGTCTCCTTTTCTGCTCTAACCTCTCCCACTTTCCCCTGCTCCTCCTCTGATCCTCTTGGTGATTAAATTTAGGAACCTGAGAATCCCTGCAGGGCTCATGGAAGCCCATCCTTGTCACTGTCACAGTCCCTCCCTAATTTTTGCCTCCTCCCTTGTTCCTCCCCTTGTGTCTAAACCAGACCAGAGCCTCTTGGCAGTGCTGCTTTCAGCCTCTCTTTCACTCTGATGTCTTTTTCTGGTTACTTTCTGGTTATTCTGGGCCTCTTCCCAACATCCAAGGCCCATTGTCTGTGCATAGTACTTTGTGACATTTCTTTCTCTACAGGTCCTGAGGCTGCCCAAGTTCAGGCTGTTCCCATCTTCTGACCTGACTGTCTCTGTTCCTCTTTGGCCAACCTGGGGTCCCACCTGTTATTTAACCAAACTTTAAATAGTACCTCTTGGCTTGTTGCTGACTACCTATACACATTTTTATTATGTGCTTTTAATGAAATTTTAATTTTATGGACACTCAGCACTTTCATTTCTAGGAGTGTAAGTTCTTTGAGGTTAGGGACTTTGCTCCTTATCTATGACTATCTCCTACATATCATATACGAGGTAGCTGACCTTGAGGGTGCCTGGCTGGCTTAGTTGGTAGATCATGCAACTCTCGATCTCAGGGTTGGGGGTTTGAGCCCCATGTTGGGTGTGGAGATTACTTAAAAAAATTTTTTTAATGAAAATATTAAAAATGGCACATTACCTTGAACATTGTGATAGTCTAGAAATATCTTAAAAGTAAATTTTCTCATTTGTGTACCTATCATTTTCTTTCAAAATGCAGACAGAAAAAGTATGTGAAGTATATATGGTAATGCAGGAGTCCATGAAATTGAAAAATATGGCATATCTTGGCATCCTTGAGCTGAATTCTGCATTGTGGATTAGAGGCTAATAGCTGAATGGATTCCACCAACACACACACACACACGCACACACACACACACACACACACATAATTGTTTGAGCCATAAAATGAAATGTTTGAGCCATAAAATGAAATGTGTGACTTTATTTATGGAGAGGCTTCAAGGTAAAAACCAAGAAGTCGAAGGTTACCTGATACAGTAGTTATCTATTGCTGTGTAACAAATTAACCCCAAACTCACTGGCTTGCAACACTCACACAGCTTCTCTGGGCCGGGGATCTGGGAATGGCCTAGCTGGGTGGTTCTGGCTCAGGGTCTGTCACGACCCTGCAGTCAAGATGGCATCCGAGGTTACAACCACTAAAGAGGAGACTCAGGCTGGAGGGACTGGAGCAAGGAGCCTCTTTTAGGAGTCAGATGAATGCTGACTGTGGTCAGGGGTCCTTAGTCCCTCACTATATGGTCTTCTCCATTGGGTATATCCAGTGTTAATTGACAATGTGGCTGGCTTCCCTGAGAGTGCAAGGTCATGGCAAAAGAGCAAGGGCAAGAAGGTAGAATGCCTTTTATGTCGTGACCTGGGAAGACATACCATCATTTCCACAATATTCTATTGGTTGCACAGTAGACCCTATCCAGAATGGAAGGAGACTCCATGAGAGCATGAATGTCTGGAAGTGAAAAATCACTGGGTCCATGTTGGAGGCTGTCTATACCATTCCAGTAGCTAACATTCAATTAGTATACATCTTTGTGGCCCTGTCAGAAAGGAGTTTGTTGTCTTCTATTTATTTTGTGGGGTTTGGTAGGGCCTGAGGGATTAGCTGTTAGCTGTGGAATCCCAGGCTTGGCTTTCCGGGAGGCCATCTTGCCCTTTTTATCACACCTTCCCCCAACCTGAGGCAGGGTAAGCTGGGGGGCCGTGGTTCCTGGGCCGCTCACTTACCATGGGAAGAATGCAGCAGCCTCACTGGCACAGCCATCAATGGCTTTTGACAAGAATTGGACCAGACATTGTCAAATGCATCCTGATGCGGCCAGAATGCCCCATGTACTGCTGACTTGCTGGTAGGACTGAAATGAAGGGCTCATTTCTTCCAAATGGAAGGTATTTCTCTCTCCCTTTGGAAACAAATCCTTTTAATAAGGCTCTGGATTGGCTTCAGTTATTTATTCAGCGTTCTCTCAGTGCAGCAAGTTGATGATTAGATACATTCCATTTCAGTGACACACACATTTGAAAGGATTCATGCTTCTAATCATAAAAAGATAAAGTTTTTTTTCTTTCTTAACATCTGGAGCCTGATGAATAATTACTATAATTAAACAAGAGGCCATTGTATGTTTGGGTATTTTTAAAGCTTCAAATGCCTCTCTGTGTGCAAGATTCACGTTGCACACTCTTTGTTCTAAAGCATTCTACTGTGCGGCACTCACAGTCTACTGAGGAGCCTTCGTGGCCCGCGTTAAAAGTAGGTCATTGTTGCTTAATCTTCATCTCTTCATTATTCTGCTTCCCCAAAACCCTTAATAAGTGAGCTCAGTGCTCCACTTGGGATTGTCCACTTGGGCCTTCCACACCTCATAGTACTGGAGGGGAAGGAGCTGGTCTGGGCCTCAGGGATGACTTAGTGATCTGGATAAGTAATGCCACCTCAGTGGCTGTAAACTCTCGTAAGGATAGATTTTAGATGAATCAATGTGAGATAGGCAAAAGAGAACAATACTCAGCCTTGTAGTGAAAGAGTGTCATCTTTTCTTTTCTAAGTACCTGTTTCATGACCAAACCATGTTAGTCTTGTCATCGTCTCCTCTTCTGGTCCCCTTTCAGGTCCCCCCCTCCTCAATATTAGAACATGTTCACTCCTGTGCTGAATCCTGATGCTTTGCTAGACAGGCTGACCTTGACAATGAGTTTACTATCCAAGACCTTGAATCTACAGGTGGACTTGTAGATATACCCAGGGTTGTGATAGAAGCCATGAAAATAAACCTAATTACCTAGAGCCTGAAGGGACTTTGGAAAACACCCTACATCTTCATGTCTTGTTGTGTTCACCATTTATTAAACTTGATGGATGTTAATCATTTTTTGGCAGGTAAGAAATTACAAAAACATTGGGATGCTCTTATAAAAGAATTACTTTATATTCCATAGTATTCCTGAAGTGCCTTGTGCCTGGTAGGTGCTCAATAAATTCCTACCAGTTGATTGAGTGACTTAAGTGTCTGTTGATTGAGTGACTTGAATTCTGGATAGTTTCTTATTCAATAGTTACGTTGGGCCTATCGAATCATGATTCCAGAAGCAAAAGTAAGTAGAAGGTGGATATTGTGAAGTAAAGCTGGACTTTAATTTAAATATATGATGGGAGGTTTATGGTTATGAAAATCCTTTAAGTCTCTACTAGTATTTATTTATTTATTTATTTTTAAATTTTATTTTATTATTTTTTTTAAAGATTTTATTTATTTATTTGACAAACAGAGATCACAAGTAGGCAGAGAGGCAGACAGAGAGAGAGGAATGGAAGCAGGCTCCCTGCCGAGCTGAGAGCCCGATGCGGAACTCGATTCCAGGACCGTGAGACGGTGACCTGAGCCGAAGGCAGAGGTTTAACTCACTGAACCACCCAGGCACCCCTCTACAAGTATTTAAATAAATATTTACTATTCTGCAGAATATAATATGGAGCTTGTTACAAGAGAATGAATCGTACCAACATTTATTTGATGAACAGTCATTTTGCCTGTGGCAAAATGTGCCTGAATTTAGGGTACAGTCACATATAGGAATTATAGCTAATAGATATCTTCACCTCTTCTCATTGACGCAGAAAGGGTTTTATGAAAGTCGTTGGATATACCTTCCCCATTAAAGGTGTTGGAATGAAAGCCGCTTTAGTATTCTGTGATTTTGTGTTTTAAAAATAATCCAGGTGAGGTTAACTAAAGCATATGCTCCATTTCTTTTTTTTTTTTAAAGATTTATTTATTTATTTGACAGAGATCACAAGTAGGCAGAGAGGCAGGCAGAGAGAGAGAGAGGAGGAAGCAGGCTCCCCGCTGAACAGAGAGCCCAATGGCGGGGCTCGATCCCAGGACCCTGGGATCATGACCTGAGCCAGAGGTAGAGGCTTTAACCCACTGAGCCACCCAGGCGCCCCAACATATGCTCCATTTCAATGAAAGAAATCTGCTAGGGGTGCCTGGGACGCTTAGTGGGTTCAGCATCTGACTCTATGATGTCAGGGTTGTGAGACTGAGCCCTGGACGGGCTCTGCCCTGGGTGTGGAGCCTGCTTAAGATTCTTTCTCTCCCTCCGCCCCTCCCCCGCCCCAACCCCAAGTACACACTCTTTCTCTCTCTCTGAAAAAAAAGAAAAAATCTGCTGGAATAATAACCATTTAGGTAGCTATTGCAAAGATGAAAGTACTTATTTCTAAGGCAGAAAGAAAATAAATTTTGGTATAAAGTGTATATATATTAGAACTGCATATTTGCATATTAGATACACACAGATTTAGAGTTATGGCTCATATATCATATTGGAGAAATTGTGAAAATTATCCTTTGCAAGGAGTTACTGGGGCTGAGTGGCAGAATCTAAAGTAAGCAGATTCATTTATTCCCACAATGCATCAGATGACCAGCTCTCATAAAAACTACTATTAACCTAAAAAATTAGGGTCAGTAAAAGCCTAGCGCTAATTCTCGAAATTCAACAAGCTGAACCGTTAGACCCAGTGAGCTCATCATGATAGATTAAAGACCAAACATAAAGACATTATGAAATATGTGATTTTAATATGTTTGATCATATCAGAGCAACCCCTTAATACCATGATTTTATCATGGAACATTGTGTTTTTCCTTAAACTCAAGAAGCAGCCTGAAAGAATTTAACCCATTCTTGCATCAGAGCTGTAACTCTGTCTTACTTGGTATAATCTGGTGAAGGTGGCTGAGATGATGCTATTCTGGTACACCCTGTGACAGCAGCAATGACAGGAGCTACTGCTGTGGCTGAATTCTAAGTTTCTGTCAAGTGCCCCCACCCTACCAGCCACTGGGGTAATAATAATGTCAAGGGCTAAATTCTAGGCTTGAGCTTTATCCTACACCATTTTCGGGATTACAATAATTCATACTTCCTTTACAAGGTCCTAACCAAAAGCCAACAATGAGGGTTTGCAGCAACCACGAAGCCCCTTCTTTCAGAATGAGTAATCTTGCTTTTAAAACAGGAAAAAAAGTGTGTAGCTCTGTTTGTTACCACCGGTGGGCCAGTCCATGCCCTACCAAATAGCTGATAAGAACAGTTTATAGCTCACAAGAATGAGATCTCATGTTACCTCATGCAACACTCAACATAATTCTCTTTTTTATCATTACTTCCATTTCACAAATGAGGAAACAGGAGCAGTTAATTTGAAATTCCTTATATTTCCCACTGCTCTCCTGTTAGAGTCAATTCCGAAACAAATAGAAAAGGTGGTCTCGTAGAGTCCTGGTCTCACACTAAGACAAGAAGCATCCTCATAGGTGATGGTTTCTCAGACTGCCATCTCTTTTAGTAATAACTCTTCTTTACCTGGAGCTGATGTTTTGATGGTCATGTTTATGACGAGGAGCTAATCAAAAGCAAAACTGAATATCTATCACCCTAGCCAATTGAGTGAGTTTGCTTTTTTCCAGTGGGGCAAGCCTCTCCAAACTGGGGGACTGGATGGGCACCCTTATTCATCCATTCAATTCCAGGGGAGTTGAGACCAGCCCTGCCAGGACAGACCTTCTGAGAATAAATGGGGCGGACATGAAAGGGAGGAAAAAACTCAGAATCCTTTTCTGTTTGGCTAACAACCAGTTCACACACTGAAAAAAAAAAAATGATAAATTATACTCTTTATCTATGAAGAATGGGACGTTGGTTTAACATTCCATTACCAAGAGTACCATGAGAACAAATGTCTTAAAGGACTCAGATGTTTCTGAGGATGGATGGCATGAGAACACAGCTTTGCTGTCCAGAAGATTTTGTGACCGGGCTGAGATGGAGACTGCCATGGTCTGAAAATGTTCTCTAGAATTCTAATGCCATGTGTGATGGTGTTCAGAAGTGTGGTCTCGGGAGGAGGTTGTTGAGGCAGTGATGATAGAGCTCTTGTGAGCAGGATTAGTGCCTTAGAAGAGAGACTCCAGAGACATCCCTAGCCCCATCCACCATGTCAGAATACAGAGAGAAGGTGCTGGCTATGACCCAGGAGCAGGGCCCTCAACACATGTGACCATGTTGGCCCCTTGGTCTTGGACTTCCTGGCCCTTAGAGCTGTGGGAGAGAAATTTGTGGTGTTAATTAACCATCCAGTGTGTGTTGTTGTGTTAGAGCAACCGGAAGGGAGTAAGACAGGGGCTTTGGACAGCTCAGCTTGTTAATAATTTGGTCCTTTAAAAATCATACTCTTGAGGGGCGCCTGGGTGGCTCAGTGGGTTAAGCCTCTGCTTGTGGCTCAGGTCATGATTTCAGGGTCCTGGGATCGAGCCCCGCATTGGGCTCTCTCTTCGGCAGGGAGCCTGACTCGCCCTCCCCCTCTGCCTGCCTCTCTGCCTACTTGTGATCTCTCTCTATCTGTCAAATAAATAAAATCTTTAAAAAAAAATGACACTCTTTAAAGACTTGAACGTTTACATGGAAGAGAGTCTGAGCTCTGGGTGTGAGAAAGGTGGCGGGGGGGGAGTCTCATTTCCTGTCACAAGTCAGTCAGCTCTACCAGCCTCGAATATTCTAGTTAGCAGAGCTGAGCCTGCAGCTGCCTGGCCCATCCTTCTTGGCACTTGGTGGTGGTGGTGGTGGGGAAATCTCAGCATCCCCTCCCCGAGAATTTCATCCAAACATGAAACTTTCTCTGTCAGAAGTGACAGGGTAAACACCAGTTTCTCCAGCTTGTGGCATTTCTATGTCTCTTTGAGGCCCTCTTAGAGAATAGGGCCCTAGGCAAGCCTGCCTGGTCTGCCCTTAATTCACCTCTCTCTGTTCCTGACAGTATGATTTATAGGAAAGACAATCTTGTATATCAGGTGTTTCCTGTTTCCAGTACCAGAAAGTCATTACTTGATTGCATATGTATTTGCAAGCTTGTGGAAGAAAAACGATCAAAAGTTTTGGACTACCTCGTTTTTCAATTAAGAATGGAATGCTCTTCAGTTTTCTCTTTTCTTTCTTAAAAATTCAAATCGCCACGGAAATATTTCTTTCATCTAGGCAAGCCCACTTTTATCTCCTTCCCTACCATAGACAAGCATACCTACCCTAGCTACATTCTAAAATATATAAATAGGAGGGTTGAGGAGAATTGTAGGGGACGATTACTGTTTTGGGGAAGAAGACATCATTTAATTTCAAAATTCACTTTAAGGAGATGGGCAAACCTTTTATCCACCTCCTGGATATATGATTTCTAGCTATATATAAATCTCAATAATATTTTAATGGTGTTAATAACAGAAGAGACTCAGGCATTTGTAATGAAGGAATTTTGCTTATATTTAATTCCAGGGAACCTGTACCCATTTGTTTTAGTAACATTTAAAATTATTCAACAGAGGGGTTCCTGGGTGGCTCTCTCAGTAGAGCATGCAAGTCTTGATCTCAGGGTCCTGAGTTTGAACCCCACGTTGGGTGTAGAGTTTATTTAAAAAAATGTTCAACAGAAATTCTTCCTGCCTTTGTTTGATAGAAATATTCAACCTATTCTTTCTGGGGGCTGAAATCTGTTGTTTAAATTCAATTATGAAGACATCCTATTATAGTTTTAAATAAAGAAGTTTGGAAAAAGTAAATAATTGTCGAATGTAGGCCACAGCTACCTAAGTTTTAGTTATTCTCTGTAGTTCTCTTGAGTATGTTGACAGCTTTTGTGATAAGTTACATGCTACTGGAAAAAAAAAAAAAAAGTGCAATGTTTGATTTGAAATTTAATTTTCTTTAGATCTATCCTCAGGAAAAATCCTCTCAGAAAATCTTGAATTCTACTGAAATAATTTTCAGATGTGCTTTACTGATTGTAAAAAAGACCTTGTCACATTTTTAATGAAGCTGCTAAAATGCTTCATAAGCTGATATGTTAACTCAGTACTATGTTAAGTTATTGTTGTACGTAGCTCCACACTTTCTCTGATAGTGTGGGCTGTCAGGTACAGCAATGCTCAGTTTCTTTGTGAACTGCCACCTGCTGGGTCCATGGAGGTGGATTCTGAGCTGGCCAGGAAGTTGCTGGGCTCAACAGAGACTGGGAATGAGGATAGGACAGGATCTGAGGTTGTGTGACCCGTAACCACACCCCTCCATTAGAAACATTGGTTGTCTGCTCTGGACCGGCCGCTCTTATAGGTGCTGGATTACAGAGGGAAATAGACACCAAAGTCCTCTGTTTCATGGAACTTATTTTTCTAGTCAACAATCAAAAAATCAATGATAATTATCACTGTAAGAAAACAAAGCTGAATTTTGTCATAGTGACTCTTGGATGGAAGGGCTCTGTTGTGTGTTTAGTTTAATGAATGTTTACTTTAGTTATTCTTAAAGTATCACTTTGTTCTCTTTTTAGGAGAGGCATAGTTGATACACAGCGGTCCAGGTGTACGACATATGACATAGTGATCCAGCAGCTCTCTACTTTGTGCTGTGCTCACCGTAAATGTAGATCACACCTGTCACCAAACAATGCTGTTACAATACCATTGACTATGGTGTTTTTAATTTTCTTTGCATTGTACTCACGGTCTTTGTTTACTTTTCCAAAAGAAGTAGCTCTTCTAGTTGGGGAGCCAGGATGTAAAAATTCATTCCCCTTAAAATCTAGGTTCTAGGCGCACCTGGGTGGCTCAGTTTGTTAAGCATCTCTTTTCAGCTCAGGTGAGATCCTGGGATCCTGGGACTGAGCCCCACATCATCTCATTATTGGGATGAGATTCCTTGCTCAGCAGGGAATCTACTTCCCCCTCTCCCTCCTACCCACCCCTGCTCATGCTCTCTCTCTTTCAAATAAATGGTAACATCTTAACAAAACAAAACAGAAACCAGGTCCACTTGTCCAGTGGTGATGGAAAAGCAGGAAGAAGAGGGAAATAGAGTGAATCTTCCCACTGTGGTAATTTCCATTCCTATTACAATAACTTTTTTTTCTGTTTTAAGGCTCTGTTACATACATTTTCAAGTTACCAACGTGAAATAGAGCCCAAGTGTCTATGGTAGTAACATAGATATTACATAAATATACAATCGCTGATGAATAAAAACTAAAGTATTTTGATCTAACTGAAGTGTTTCCTCTAGTTAAAAAATAAAAACCAAAAACAAATGCAGGAATGCGCATCATGAAAGGAAGTTTAAGAAGCCGCAGTCTTTGAAGAGTGGTTAAATTAAAATGTAACCACCCAAATTAAGAGTTATTTTTTACCATTTCGCTCTTTGATGGAGATCAGCTCATCTAGCAGGAATGCCTGTGCGGAGCCTTATCATTACAGTCAGACCCGTGCACAGCAGAGTGGCAGGATTTCCTGAGACCGGTCCCACCACCGCGAGGGAGATGGATACAGAGCGGTGTCTCTGCTTCAGGTCATTGCTACAGTTAGCCTTGTCCTCAGCAGGACCTGTTTGGAAAGGATTAATGTTTTAATGTTTATCAGTGGTTACCATGATTTATTGTGGCTCTGAGCCACGAGTTGCTGAATCCGTTTCACTGGAAAACGCTGTTGTCCCGCTAATCTCAAGAGACCAGGTAGAGCGGACGGTGCTCTTGGCTCCAGACCCAACATGGTGTGGCGAGGGTCTGTTACTTGGCAGTGCTGGGTCATCCGGTCCCCGTGTTTCACGGCCCCACACAGGGGACAGATCGAGCCAGGAGCCACCTCCTCCGAGGCCCACAGGAGGTTCTATTGAAATCCATCAGTCCTTTCCCCAGAAGGGCAAGTGGAGACGACAGCCAAAGGAAGCGTGGGATGGGAGAAATCCGAGAAGTGCCTCTATTCTGTTGACACCTCCGGTGGCTTAGGAACGCAGAGTTGTTCTGAGGCTTAAACAAAGAGACTGAGAAACCGCAGCAGCCTTAGAGTTTGGCTGTGAGAGTATGTGGGTTTGTCCTCAGTCACTTTAGGAGGGTCACATTGTTTAATGTGAAAACTCAATAGTCCTTGTAAGTTTCTAAAACAAAATTCTCCTTACACCTGTGTCCTGAAGAGCAATCAGATAAAGGCTCTTCTACGGGAGAGTTCTCCCGCCGGTTTTAAAGAGGAAATGATCTAATCTGGGACTATAAATAAAACCTAAACAAACAGACCTAAACAACCCCTGGAGGTTTAAATACGTGTCTTATGTGCATCCAGCTCTAGTTAATTCTAAAACAAAGAGAGGGACCAGGAGCCCAGCCCTGAGCCGAATCGGGAAATGAGGGAAGTTTGTGTTCCGTATCTTGCAGGTTTCACTCAGGTCAGTTTTGCCTGCCTTCCTCACAGTCTCATCAGCGCCCTGCTCTCCCCTGGCTTTCTGCCTTCCAGATAAACATGCACACATCCCTCCAACCCCTTCACATCTGTTCGGTTTCTCTTCTCAACTTGCTTTCAACGCTGCTTGGTCATTAAGTAATCACTCACTTTTGAACAGATAATGACACACAGAGGGACTCCACTGACATGTGAGGTTCAAGACAGAGAGAAAGAACCATCTAGGGGACTGGGTGGGTCATTGGGGAGTTGGCAGCTCTCGAGAAGGACTTTCCACCTGCTGCCTGCTCACACCGGCCTGTTCCTTCTCAGCCTGGCACTGGTCTGTCACCTTTCTCTTCTGTTGTCACCGTACATAGGGCTTCGGCTGATTGAGGTCCCTGGATTTCCTTTTGGCCTTTCTTTGTTTCCCTCTACGTTTCAAAGTCTTCAGAAAATTGGAAACTGTTCTGAGCTAGCAATGGCAAATGAAAATGATGGAACATAATAATATAAAAATAGATCCTTGCTGCTCCAAGTGTGGTTTCCAGAGCCGCGACCTTGGTGTGATTTGGCAGCTGGTTGGAAATGAAAGGTTTTGGGCCCAGCCCACAACCACTGGATCAGAATGTAAAAAGATTCCCAGGTTATTAGTTTACATATCTCAGTCTGAGAAGTACTGCCCTGTCTCTCAATACTTACCCATTAGTTACGTATGAATTATGGACACTTTCTTCATAATGGAAAATTCCATGGTGACATGGAGCCTGTTTTTCACTCCTAATCTTGAAAGAACAATTTAGGAAAGAAATATTAACAATGAGTATTCATTTGAAGAGATCTGTGATTCTGTTCACCTGAGTATTTTTGGCCTATGGGGAAGGAGGATGCTATTACCAGATGGTGGTATATTTGGAGGAAAGAGAGTTCAGTGTGAGGACAAGATAGATTTATAGCCAGAAGAATTTTCAGTGTTGGGGAGGGCGGTTTAGGGGACATTGTGGGGTATAAAGAAAGTGAATGAAAAAGAATTACTTAGAAATCCAGCTTTGGGCTGTGGAATCTTTTTGCAGTGTTAGAGACGTCCAAGTTCCTCGTGAATTATTTCAAAAGTACATTTTGATTTGTAGACCCTGTTTTCGGTGGTGGCACCCAGTTTGGTTCTGACTACAGAAGTAATCATTTTAGTAGAGTTGGGAAGGATTGTACTTCAGAAACACCATTATCAGGTTCAAGACTATGTTACTGGTGAAAGTCTATGAAAAACACCACCTGGGAACCTGATGTTTTAGGTCATGCTGATAAGCTGAGCGCAAACTAGACAGTGATGAAAATAGTAGGTATTACTTTAAAAAATAGTACTTTTTAAAAGCATCCCTCATGGAAAAAATGTGTAAAAACATAACAGTTGAGTAGCTGTTTGTAACTCTGGTTTATTTGGTAGAGAAATGGCAGGATCTAGAAATTCATTCTTTTCCCCCTGAAAAAAAATGAATGTCCTTTGACCCACTGTATTTTTTGAAGATGGCCACAGATACCTTTTCCATCTCACATGCTTTTCCTGCAGTGTGACTTTGACATTCTTTCCAACAATAGTTGAGGTCTGCATTGCTTCCCCTTGGCATCAGGCAGGCTTTTATGACTAAACCAATGGCGTGTTGTGGATGTGTCTCTCTGTGAATCTGAGCCTGGATCAGAAAAAAAACATTTCATTTCTGCCTTGCTGGAATCCTGGAATATTTCACTCTTCATTACTTATTCTTTAAGATTTTAGCCTCAAAGTAAGCAGTGCTACTGTGATGAATTCCAAATCAGCCCAGATAGAGTACATGGAGAGGCCCCAAGACTCTGGGTAGCCCAGCCTTTCATTGATGCAAATCCACCAAATGAGAGACCTTGAGTCCGAGCTCTTCAGTTGAATTCTTGACTCACAGACCCCACGAGGAAAGATCAAACAATTATTCTTCTTTGAAGCCACTAAGTTATTGCTTACAAGGATTTTATTGCTTCCTGGCTAGCAGTATTTTGTGTTCTCATGCCAGTTTTTGGTGGTGATGTCTAAATCTAAGATAAAACTACTGTTGGTGAACTGGGAGTGGTGTAAATCATAAGGAAGATTTTGAAAAGAAAAATGGAGGACAGCGAATGTGGGATGTTGGCCTGCCAGGGACAGTGGCAGAAGAAAATGGAAATCATCAGTATGGGAAAGGCTTTGGTTGGGCATTTATAGAGCAAGGAGAGTTTACATAACAGAGAATTTAGGTAACAGAATTTGGGGGCCAGATCATAGCGGTTATTAGAAAGCAAATCGAATTTTGACTTTGATCTCTGGACAAGGAGAAGTGATCGACTTTGCATTTTGTGGGTGTGCGTGTGTTGGAGGGCGGATGGTGGTACTTACGTAACTGCTGTAGCATAGTTATGATTGGACATGGTGTGAAATGCATCTGATAAACTTCATCCCAATTCCCATCTGAGTATAGTACCAGAATCTGCTGTTTCATGCTTGGTCTTCATAATTTGTTTTTCAGGTGCCAAGGGCACATGCTCGTACTTCATGAAAGTGGAGGGAATATTGCTCACAGCTGTATTTGGGCCACTCTTACACTCCAGAGATTTCACTCCTTCTTTCTATTTTTATAACCATCTTTGTCACTCTCACTTCTTTCCCCTTTCCCCTTTTAGATTCAGCTGCAGCCGTATCCAATAAAACACAGTGACAGAGAGATGGATCTTAGAGAAAATCTGCTGATTGCTCTCTCTGTAAACCTCAACTGTAAACAATAGAAGGACATTTGTTTCTCTGTCATGTTTCTTTCAGTACATAAAGATGAAGAACCAAATCAATGTTCGGAAAAAAGAAAAAAGAGAAATGTTAGCGTTGTCTCCTAGTTGGCTTTTTGGTAGTCATTCTCCCTTAGAATGGGCTTGGACATTTTGCCTGTCTCTTTCACCAGGGACAAAAGAATTTCTCTTCCTCTAATTTTCAAGTTTCTGAGTGAGGAGACTCTAGAGAAAGAAGCCAAAGCCTAATTACTGACAAATGTCGACTTACTTTATTCCTCTGAGTCTATGAAGTACTGTAGCCAGAATATGGTGTCCAAATAACATCTCAGAAATTATTATATGTAGAATATTCAAGAATATGCCACGTAGTTGGTTTCATAAAAATCTAAATATGAAATAGTTGGTTATTTCCGGAAGAGCCAGGATATTAACAGACTAAGGTCCAGTGCTCCAGCTTCCCTTATCACCTGTTGCTAGCCCCCAGCCAGTCATTGATGTAGACCCTGGGGAGGTCTTTTGGGTTCACCACACAGTGGGTTGTGTCTCAGTTTAGTTTGGGCTGTGTAGACACAAGCTCTGCCTTGGTAAAGATCACTTAGCTCCACCTGGACACCAGCGTTTCCTCTGCTTCGGAACAGGACCTCCGTGTTGGTCCTTTTTGCAAGTGGAAGGTGTGTCCCTTGGTCAGTAATGTAAGGCACAGAAAGGATGCCTTTGTGCTGTGTGGCAGGTGAGTGATACAGGTCCTTTGGGGACACAGATGGACAAGGATCCAGACAGCAGTACAGATGGATAATTTAGGCACCATGCGGTCCCTTGGGGTTTGTACTGCTGGAGAACATTTTCAGCCCCAAGTAATAAAAATGACAGACAGTCACTCAGCCTACATGGAATTGTACCCTGTCATCTTTAGTCAGGAAAATCTCCCTCTGAAGTCAGTGGGGGGTTTTAGACTGAGAATGGGCATAAAATATGCTCCTTTAAGTAAAGACAATGGAATTAATGATTAGCTGAGCAATTCAGAGCACATTTTAGTGACATGTCTAAGAAATTATGGAAATTGCACAATTTCTCTTATAAGTGCATCATCACATTACTTGGTATCATGGTAGCCACCAATTTGTTTCTGAGGATGGATATAACTGGCTTATTCATAGATTTCCATGGGGAAAATTGCTTTTCTTTTCTTCCTCAAAAGTCTATTAAGAACCTCATTCTGTCCCTGAGTTCTGGCTATTTGAGAGCAGCGTGAAGTACCCAATGGGGGTTTAAAAATAATACCCTTTACTTAATTCTTTGAGGATTTTTGCATAGAGTTAATGTGGCAACGAACGTGGTCGCTGGGACTCAAATGTTGTTCCCATGGAAGAAAGAGAAAACCAGAACAGTCATAGGAAGTCATAGGAGAGACCCAGAGCCAGACCCAGGCTCCTAATACGTGGTCTAAAGATAGGAGAAGCTCTTCGTTCTTCTTTCTTCCCCTGATACACAGGCATGTTAGCCTCCTTCAAATGGTGAGGGTGACAACTTAACATTGTTGCTTATCCTCAAAATATAGGTATTTTGTAAGTAAAATTTCTTTCAACTTCCGTAGTTTGCTTTCAGTGATTGTTTATGATGAGATAAATGTATGTAATACACGTTATACACATGTTACATATATGTAACATATGTACAATGTCCAACACATTTACACCTTAGAGTGAGCACATTTTTTATATCTTTGAGACGGTGGTGTTGATTGGTACAGGATAGGTGAGATGTTGGAAAAGGGCAGGAACTGTTTCTTGGATGCTTCAGGTTTATTTTATTTACTTGTTTGTTTATTTTAATGGTTTTATTTACTTGAGTCAAAGAGAAAAAGAGTGCTCATGTGCACGTGCACATGTGAGCACCAGGGGGGCGGGGTGGCAGAGGAGGAGGGAGAAGCAGCCTCCCCGCTGAGCAGGGAGCCCAACATCGGGCTCGATCCCAGGACCTCCGGGATCATGGCCTGAGCTGAAGGCAGACACTTAACTGATGGTGTCTCCCAGGCACCCCTGGATACTTCATGGTTTAGAGTCCCTTGTTAGACTTCTCTTTTATTTCTCCCCTTGGTCTGTTTTCTTTCTCCATCACTGAATGTTCAGAGAATTTGCCACTAGAATTCGGTTGGATGATGGGCATAGGTAAGTGCCCCGTCTCCTCTTCACTCTGCCACACTCTTGGGCAGTACACTCTTGGACTCCAGTTCCTGGTACCCAGTGGACAAACTGGAATAAATGAGCCACATGGGGTGGTCCCTTCAGTGTCCCTCTGCTGTCTCTTCACTGAGTTGCACTGCTTTTGTCTGCCTTCATCCCTTCTTCTCCACGTGCAGGGGGTGTTCGGAGACTTGGACATCTGTTCAACTAGAAGTTCCACTCAGATTTTTATCTTTCCTCTCGTCAAGTTCGTTCTGGTCCTGCAAAGTCTTGCGTAAAAGTGCCAGTAGTCCACTCATCTTGCCAGAAAATGTTGTTGACATGATAGGTTCCCTCTTCTCTGCATCAGGTAAATATGTTAGTGGATTTTCATGCACAAGCGGCAGTGAGCAAACCAACAGAGTTGGCTGGGATGCCGTCAGATTGGACCCAGCCCAGACGAGGACCTTCACCCGAACTACAAGGTCTTGGTACTCACTCTGCAAATGGAACTCTCTGAATCTCTTCCACCTGCTGCCTGATGGCAACTTGTCCGGTTTTCTTTGGATTCCCAGCTAAATGTCTGGCCGTTATTTCCTAATGCCCTTCCCATCCTGGTGGCTTAAATTCCCGCCAGAATCCAAGTGTAAAAAGCAAGTGAATAAAACAGATGCCATTGCTCCTCAGTTTTTGCTTTCAGGAGTAGAGGGAGACAGGTCCAGACACTAGATCCTGGTGTAGTTGGTGCCCTTGGATGCTTCTTTCTGGACCCGCACACTGTAATTACAGAAGAGAGAGATCACCGTGGAACCAGATCCGAGGCGCTGTCCAGTTGAAAAGGTCACCGCGGCAAATGAGCAATTAGTGCTCCCTGCTGCTGTGGAGGCTTTGGCTGCAGAAGGAGCCACAGGAACACAATGCCTGGATAAACCAGCTTTGTCATCTGCCTGTCACAGGTCCAGTTGTTAGGGGGCTGCCCTGAATCACAAAAGGATAATGCCGGGGGTGGGGGGGGGGGGAGATGGGGAAAATATGGCTGCCAACAGAACAAAACGAAGGGATGGTGTGTGTGTGTTTGGTGGGAGGGTGTTGGGGAGGGATGGGGTGGACCGAGCACAGGGTGGGGGGGTCTTTGGCACTGAAGGCTCATTAGAAACTTTAAATATTTGGGAGCTGCCTTCTTTGGCAGTCTCAGAGCTCAGCAGCAAAGCTTTGTTGCCTCCTAAATGGGGATTGGAAAAAATGGCGGGGAATGCCAGGGTGAAATTGACTGTGTTATTAGCACTTTCTCTAAGAATCAGCTGCTTTATTAAGGATTGTCCTTAAGATTGTTTCATTTAAAACACAGAATCTCGGCTTTGTTTTAATAGGGGTGGAAAGTTGAAGCACTGAAAAAAATTAGAGGAGGGCTTTGTGACAGCTGTCATGTAAGGAAGGGTGGGCCGTGGAAGGAGGGGTTGGGGAGGGAAAGGCCTCCCATGATTCTGGGCCTGTCCCAGCCCCCCACCCCCCAAACCCCACAATGAAGTGGGCAGGGGTCGGGGGGGGTGGTTTCTGAGCCTCCCTGGAGCCAGATGACCTTGAGGAGGTTGACCCCCTCTCCAAGGTAGCCTGTTAGAAACTTCATTTCTTTGCCCACTTCAGTCAAATCCACAGAAAGAATGAAGTCAATTTTCATCTAACCAGCCCCAAAGGCAAGATTCTGTTAGGTATTACAGAAAAAAGCCCTGAAATTGCATTTGACAAGAGAGGACCCAAATAGTGAATCATCTAAGGTTTTGACACATGAATCAGATTTTCCCTTTGTATTATGAGGTAAGCTTTCAGATTGTAAGTTAAGATGATCAAGCTGAGTTTCACGGAGGGCAGGGAAACAGCTGCCTCTCCCCACTCTCTCCTCCTTGGGGTGTCTTCTTGAACACATAATAGGCCCTGTTTTTATATAGGCTCAGACTTTTTGATTCCACAATGGGAGGTCATGGGTCTTCTGACGCTCAGAGCCGCCAGTACATGCCTGTAGGATGACTCTAGAAGTTGTGCAGAGTCATAGAGGAGATGATCTCAGGAAAAGCCACTGTGACTCTTGTGTAGGAACTTGTGTGAAGTTCTGCCCAAACTTTGTTCATGTGTTTGTGCATGTAAATCTCTCGCGCCAACTCCCAAATTGTGTTCTCTCTCATCTGTGTTGGCGGGGGGTGGTCTTCGGTTGGCAGGATTGTTTTCTCTCCCCGACTAGGGTCAAGAGGCTGAGAGGTCCGTTGAGAAGGAGAGAGCCAGCCAGGAGGCAAGGAGTGCACGGAATGGGTAATGCAGGGCAGGCCAAGTGTGCAGGGTGAGGAAGGGAGCTCACTGATTCTACTGACACCTAGCAGTGTGGCTTCTCCCCTGTCCCCCTACCCCCGTACCACTGCCCTACCCTGCCTCTGCTCATCTCCGCTGGGGATTAAGTTAGCAGGGCTCCATCACTCCCTCTTCTTGCAGCTCTTTCAAAAATACATATTCCTAAGTTTGGTTTTTGAGATTCCATTGTTCTCTTATTACTCAGCTTATGTGAGCCTCATGGAAGTGGAGGCGGTAGTTGGTGCTAACTTCTTGGCACCAAGAGCTGCTTTTCTCGATCAAGGCTTGGCTCTTTTTACTGAGGCATTTTGTTGTCAAGCCCTGGGTTGACAGCGTGGAGTTACTATCACTCTTCCAACAAAAACTAAGTTGATAAGCTTGTAATTAGTGTTCAATGTTTAATATTTACACAGAGCTTTACAACGTTCAAAACATTCTACCAAAAAAGAAAAGGAAACGTAAGCAAAAGAAAACAAAAGCGCATTGGAACAGGGGTATGGAATGATAGGAAGGCAAAGAACACCTAACGCAACACACGCACACATGCACACACAAGTGAAGCCGTCCTTCTTTCTGAATAAGATAGAAGGACTTTTTAGATAATCACTGGGAAATTCGTGGAGCATATTCTTACTGTTTTTTATTCAAAAATCATTACCTCTTTTATTCTAGAAGTAACATTATTCAAGAACATTATATTGAGTCTAGATAATGACACTTAAGGGTTTTGGCCGTGGAATTTATTATAGATGTAGGGGAGGAAAAACATTTTTCTTCTGAGTTCTTGGCTGAGACCTCTGTAATAAAAGACAGATTAACAAGGGAAAAACAGATTATTTATCATTAACATGTGCACATCATGTGTATGTGGGAGATGGCCAGGGAAGAATGAGTAAGTCTCAGAGGTGGCTCAGTCACCAGACTTAATACCATCCTTAGTTAAAGTTCCCCAAAAAGATGTGTGTGTATGTGTGTGTGTCTGTGTGTGTATAGTCGTAGTTCTGAAAAGTTAGCAGGAAAGGCAAAAGTAGGGTTCATTATGCAGATTTAAGATATATTTACCATAAAAACAATTCTCTTATTATTTGGACTCCTCTTCTTCCTTGGAAATAGGTGTTACATTTATAAATGTAGTTGTCCTTTCTGAAAGGGTAACTTCTGCTCTGTTTTCAGAGCTTCTCCTAGTTTTCAAAATAACCCCCTTTAAGGATTAAAAGAATCCTTAAAAAGGCATATTTTGGTGTGGTGTGTTTTGTTGCCTTTAATATTCAACAGGGTGCCTCTGCTCAGGGCCCTGGGTCTTTGTCCTTTTTCTCCCCTTTTTCTTTTCCTCCTCTCTACGTGGTTTATTTCTTTTTGTTTGGTATATTTTAACATTTAAATTCATAATAATGCAAAAAAAAGAAAATGAAGGCTAAGATTGCTAGTAAAAGCAAAATTTCCCCTGAGTCCTCTCTAAGCCAAGTTTCCTCTGAATTTGCCACCAGTCTTTCTAGATTGGTGTATATTCTTCAGGATCACTTTCTTTGCATATATATGTGTGTGTGTAGATGTGTGACAGTGTATTCACAAAGATAATATTCAATTTGTAAGTTTTTATTTTAAGATTTTATTTATATGAGAGAGAAAGAGCATGAGGGAGTGAGCATGAGCAGGGGGAGGGGCAGAGGGAGAGAAAGAGAAAACTCCCCACTGAGCAGGGAGCCCCATATGGGACTTGATCTCAGGACCCTGAGATCATGACTTGAGCTGAAGGCAGATGCTTAAAGAACTGAGCCACCCAGGTGCCCCCAACTTGTGAATTTTTAAAAGAATACTAGTGATAGCTAGCCATTTGTTGAATACATAGAATTCCAGGCACTGCTCTAAGCGTGCTACATTTGATCCTCTCAAAAACACTATGAAGTTAAAGTATTATTTGTATCTGGATTCCGCTCATAAGAAAACTAGAACCCAGAGGGGTTAAGTAACTTGCTTAGGGTTCTTCAGTCAGCAAGTGGCAGGGCCAGTATTTGTGACCAGGTCAATACTTGCAACTTCTGTGCTTGATTTTTCTCTGACATTGATGATAACTTTAGGTAGAAATTATATTCTGTACAAGTGACAAAGTGTCTGGAAGCTGCTTCTGTTCCATTACATTCTAGACTACTTTATTCTTCTCAATTTTCATCTACTTCTTCCTTTTAGGGATTGGCCACATTCTGTTTAGTCATTCCCCATTGCTAAAAGTAATAACTTTTTGGTTGTTACTAGTTTTTCACCATAAATACCTACAGCAAAGCCTTGAATTAGTATTTTAATGAACATGTATGGGTGTTTTCTCAATGACAGAAGAGAAGTGAGGATTTCTGCCTTGATAAAATATATATTGCCAAGCTGATTTCCAAACATCACGCTCATTTCCATTTCAGATCTGTATTGTGTGAGAGGACATATATATTTCCCTTTTGTCTTGTCAACTTCTGATGTTACTGATGTTTAAAATTTTTGCCAACTGGATGAGAGAAAACTTGATGTCCCATTGTTTGAACCCACTTTCTTCATATGCACAATAGTCGCACTTTCTACACTTCAGTTTTATTTTTATGTTTTGCCGTCATGAGCAACTGCTCTAAATTTTATTGCAGCCAGGATTTTTCCTGCTATCCCATTTGGGGGTGGGACAGGGTCACTTTAATTGCAGTTACCCATGTGCATCACAATGACTAGCACACGTTCAGTACTAAATAAATAATGATTAAATAGGTAATCTAAATTTCATTGACTTCTGACTACCTCCTTCTCTAGGTCCTTGAACTTCATAAAAGTAACTCTCCCCAAGTACATCTAGGTCCCACACACATGCTAGTTGAGTCATATCTTTCAGTGGTCACACTGCCTCCTTGGTACTGCTCTCAACTTCAGCCCGTATAGTGGCTCCAGCTCCTCTCCCAAACATATGCTTCCTTCCCAGTGGTGGTATCAACCACGGGGACTACCTTAGGGGATGCCCTGACTATGGCCAGGACTGTGCAGTGGTCTGAGCCAGTGCAGCAGGAGAAGAGGGAGGGCTTTTTTTCCATTTCCATCATTTGTTAGAGGACTCTCACAGCAGTATGTCCTGCATCTTGCTGCTCTAAAAGTCTGTAGAAATAGTTTTTTTCAGTGTTTACCTACAGTCTCTCTTTTTATTTTTTATTTTATTTTATTTATTTTTTTTAGAAGATTTTATTTATTTATTTGACAGAGATCACAAGCAGGCAGAGAGGCAGGCAGAGACAGAGGGGGAAGCAGGCTCCCCTGATGTGGGGCTCGATCCCAGGACCCTGAGATCATGACCTGAGATGAAGGCAGAGGCTTAACCCACTGAGCCACCCAGGAGCCCCAGTTTCTCTCTTTTTAAAGGAAAAACATTTTTAGGAGGCAGAGTTTTTCTCTTGGGATCGTTTCTTTCGCCTTCCGAGTAACCCCAGCTCTGCAAAAATATGCCTGTTTACCAGTTCATCCAACGATGGCAGACATGTCTGAATGCCATAGACAGTGGTGCGCTCTTAAGCCTTATCATTTTCTCAGCTCCCTGAAATCTCATGCTTTGAGTTGTTAGAAAACACAATTATTCATACAATTGTTTAATTAGAGGCAAAGGATTAAGACTCACAGTACTAATTTTGAGTACTTTTGTAAGGAATTTTTTGGAACTGTTTTAAAAGGAGATTTCCAAATAAAATATTTCTTCATTTTTTTCTGCAAAAAATATATTTGATGCCTAAGATATGGTGGTGCTGGGATATAAACACATAGCTGTGTCTTCAATGGGATGATAAAGACGCAAAAAAGAATGGGGTGTAACCAAATAGCACATACTCTGATGATCTGGAAAAGGTTTGGAGGGGCCACAATGGGGAGTGTGGTGAATTCTGTTAGAGGGAATCAGGTAGCTCTCACTGTCAAGGTGATGGTTTAGCTAAGAGGATCCTTTTTTAGCTTTAGATACAGGTAGCTGAGGTTAAGATGACTTTGCTGTTGTCAAACAAACTTCAGCCATGATGACTGAGAGTAGCTAAAAAAACATCTATCCCTCTAAAGTGACACTGAGACTGAAACTAAAACCAAACCACTTCCACGAAATGTGAGGGCATTTTAAAAGTCTCTGTGATACAAATTTCCTAAATACGATCTTAAAATGCTCTGCTGGAACAGGAACATTGTGATACCATGAAAGAAAACAGACTTTCAAAAGTCCCTCAAAATTTCAGAGCTTACTTTGAGAGGAATCTGATTAGGTCAGAGAGGCCGTCAGTCTCTTTTGCCTAGCATAGGGGTGGATCTGTGTCTTTATCTTTATATATTCTGAATCTTTAAGTGTATATATTTAATATTACATTCTGGGCTTTTAAAATTGGACTTTAAAGGCAGTAGAAAACAGTTTAAATGAATTCAAGCTTTTCAGATGTTTTCTTTTTTTAAGTTCATAATGAAAAAAAATTTTTTAAGAGATACATATGGAGGGTGAACAAGAGAATGTCAACATCTATGTGATGGTATTTGTTTTGTTTTGAAGGTCAGGGGATAGCATTTGGGTATATTATCCCAGAATTTTTAAGGAAGTAGGTTAAAACTTATATTCTCTAATTTTAGATGTTTCTAAGTGAAGCTAGAAAAAAGCAGGGTGGAGATAAAAGGTTAGCATGAGTGAATATTAGTCCTTTGAGAGATGCGTGTTTACAGAACACGTTTGTTTATTTCTGCAACAAAAATAATTAACATTGGGGCGCCTGGGTGGCTCAGCAGGTTAAAGCCTCTGCCCTCGGCTCAGGTCATGGTCCCAGGGTCCTGGGATTGAGCCCTGCACCGGGCTCTGCTCAGTGGGGAGCCTGCTTCCCCCTCTCTCTCTGCCTGCCTCTCTGCCTACTTGTGATCTCTCTCTCTCTCTCTGTCAAATAAATAAATAAAATCTTAAAAAAAAATAATGAACATTTACGATATACTCTAGACAAGTGTATGAGGTAGCATATGAGAAGATAGAATTTTTTTCTTTTTAAAGAATTCATAGTCTACTTCAGTAGTTGTAGACCTAACTATGTGATTATAGTGCAGAATAAATATTCTGTTACTAGCTGGTCTTTTACTAAATGAGAATTACAGACAAAAGATTTGCTATTGGAGCTTAAAGGTGGGGATTACTGACCTCTCATTAAGAACTGATGGAGACTTACCATTGAAGATGATGTTTTATGGAAAACAAGTATATGAATTTTTTGTTTCCCCCCACCCAAAAGGCAATTATAAAACCCAGGAAAGAACAAAGCAAACAAACATAAAGAAATCATGGTCTAAATATGGATAAGTAAATAATGGTCCAAACTCAGATAAGAAATGCTTTCTTCTCATTAATGATTTTTAGGAAAAAGTCATTCAACTGAGTACTTAGTTTTCTTGATCATTCTCCTTTAAATGGTACAAAGGTCATCACTTTGGACCTATGAATAAAGAAATGTAATCCTGGTACCCTGCTGAGCTTCGCAGTCAACACCAATTTACCTGTCAGATTAATCCAAATACTTTGATCGGTTCTCTCTTCACCTAGCTGAATCCTCATCTTCAAGTTAAAAAAGAATGCCCAAAGAAAGTCAGCAGTTTTTGTTAACATTTAGCATTAACTAAATGACTAAAGACGGTAAGATTAAGTTAGTTGTCTCTGGGAAAGTGGACTTTGGGGTGGAGAAGATTATCTTTGAGAATTTAAAATGACTTCTGCAGTACTTTACGCTTTTTAAAAACAGTGTATGTATTATTGTGGTTTTTGAAAGAAGACTCATGAAGACCCTAAGGTAAATCACTTATTAAAATAGTTCAATGCAAAGGATCATAATGATTCAAAATGACCACGCTTACCTCTAGGAAACCTGCAGGTACACAGAGTACTACACTTCCACTTTTTGTTTCTGATAATACAGTACACAGTAGTCGTCATCCTCACTGTGGTACCCGTACTGTGCTATGTAGTTTTGTGTTTTTAGTGTGTTTTTCGTTTTAGTTACTTTACACTCCATCAGTCCCCCATCCCTTTTTTTCCTACCAAACTGAGGGGTAGAAAAGAAGGAATGGAAGACATAAGGTTCAGTAGCCATTCGTCTAGAAGATAAATGGTTACAAGTGCTTTTGCTACTAAATTATGCTAATCCACTCTGTAATCCAATCACCATTTTCTAAATGACAAGGGACCCTAGTGCCAAAGGAACTGTAGTCAATTTTCTCTTTTGTCCCAATAGGTCAATTATTCTTTTTTTCCTGAGGTAAAAGAATAACTTTCTCTGGAACTTGTGAGGGCTCTGAAATGCACACCACCCACTGGATCTGCCAAACTATTATCACTCCATTAGAACCAGCTGAGATCATAATTACATAAGAAATACCATTCCGGAGTGTTCTGCGGGCAGAGCTGAGGTGGAGGCGGTCGTGTTCCTTACGTCTTGATTCTTTCTGTCGAAGACGCTCCTGGGTGAAATATGAGTGGGCATGTAAAACCAAGATCCAAATCTAAACAAAGAAGAAATGATCAAAAGTGTTCCCAGGGAATTGAAACTGTGGTTGCCCAGCAGCTCAGTGATGAGCAACTGAAACAGAAGGAGGCACCACCTGCGAGTCAGGATATTATACCTGATCAAGGGAAAGAAGCTGAAGGAGGACCTGTGGCTCAAGAGCCTGATGTGGAAGTTGATCTCTGGGAGCTGGCTGAGCCAAAGACTTGGGATGAAGGGCAATCACAGGTTTAAAAGAAGACTGAAGCTGAAAAGAAGCTTAAAAGAAGCTGAAACCATGCAAACTGTTCTTATGTTGGATATTTCACTGTTAAAACTTTCTCAATAAAGTTTTACAACTTTCTCCAAAAAAAAAAAAAAAAAAAGAAATACCATTCCGTCAGTCCACGTTCCAGGATGTCAGTGACTTCAGGCACCTCAGCTCATTCAAGAGTCAAGGATCAGGGGCGCCTGGGTGGCTCAGTGGGTTAAGCCGCTGCCTTCGGCTCAGGTCATGATCTCGGAGTCCTGGGATCGAGCCCCCGCATCGGGCTCTCTGCTCAGCAGGGAACCTGCTTCCTCCTCTCTCTCTGCCTGCCTCTCTGCCTGCTTGTGATCTCTCTGTCAAATAAATAAATAAAATCTTAAAAAAAAAAAAAAAGAGTCAAGGATCATATATTCTGCCCTTTAGTTTCCCTTCAGACTTCTGTACTCCACATGCTGGAGAGTCCACAGAGCATTGCCTTAGAGTTACTTAAGGGGAGAGAAAACCCAACCATTCGGAACTAATTCATATATCTGTCATGGAATCCATTTAAGGGAGATGGTATGAAACTTTCCTATTTTGAAGAAGCATGAGAATTGCTTACACTTTGGTTCCTGAAATAACACCAAAAGCACACAGAGAAAACTGGAAAGGGCTATGGACAGGGGTTTCTTGTTATTTGGATGTGTATGAATGCATAAAGATCCAGGAATATGACACAAATAGAAGGCACACAGTTTTTAAGATTAGTGATGCTCTGAGTTGTAGCCACTATGAAATGTGAGTAGGAGATTGAGGTAGTTTCTCCCAAAATAATTGCTTTTAAGGACTGTCATTTTCTTCTCTGTGTTTCTACCTTAGGATACTATTTACCTTGTTTGAGAGGGCTTGGGGTGTGTGTGTGTGGGTGTGTGTGTGTAGAGGAGAAGGTGTCTTGAATGGCTTTGAAGTGTCCTTCTTGCATAATCAATATCATTCTGGCAAGAGCTGGCTCTAGTACCCAGCCCTCATTGTTAGGGCGGCTTTATCAGGCACATTTTCTCAGTCTCTGAACATTCAAGAATGTTATCAGTGATTTTTCATCCTTTGAGGGTATTTGGATTTGGAAGACTGTCAAAATGTATTTGGAGCCAAGCCTGATAAATAAATAGGTTGGTGATGAATCAGAGAAATAGAACAGTTAGAGAAGTAACAAAAAACCAATGATCCTAAAATGTTTTTTTTTCTTTTTAGCAATGTACATTTTGGAATAAATACACTATATAAAACCCCAGTGTGACTCAAAACAGGACTTAAATTTGTTCTCTATAGAAAGAGAGAATGGGCATCAGAGACCCACCCCTCTCTGAGGAAATGCCAGGTGGGTGGCAGTGTTATTTATACAGAAGAATAACTTGGGAACTTTGACAATACTCTCATTGGATAAATGGAGGATATTATTCTTGAGATAAAGCCTTCTGGCTCCTTGTCCTCAGTTCCAAATTTTCTAGTAATCACCTGGCTGTCACAGCAAATGTCATTAACCTGGGGGAAAGAAAAAGGAAATTTGATCTACTTCAGCATCTTGGATAGAGCCTGTCAGATGTGTAGACAACAGACAGCTGTGGAAAAGGTCAAAGAAAGCAAGCAAATTGTGAATACTAACTCTTCCCCTCCCTTTCCCGCCAAATCAAGTAGGGTTTACTTATACTCCAAAGATATTTATATACTCTAAAAGTAATTATGTAAAAAACTTTCTTTCTTTTTTTCCATAAATGCAGTAAAGAGAGAATAGAAAGGATGCAAAAGAATCTATTCTTTGTAATAATCTAACATTTTTCTTTCAGGAGAATTTTGTTACCTCTCAAGGTAAAACAAAACAAAACAAAACAAAAATCCAAAACAAACAAAGTTGGGGCACCTGGGTGGCTCAGTGGGTTAAGCCTCTGCCTTCGGCTCAGGTCATGATCTCAGGGTCCTGGGATCAAGCCCTGCATCAGGCTCTCTGCTCAGCAGGGAGCCTGCTTCCCCCTCTCTCTGCGGGCTCTCTGCCTACTTGTGATCTCTCTCTCTCTCTGCCAAGTAAATAAATAAAATCTTAAAAAAAAAGGTACCCCACAAAGAAACCCCACAACTATATCAACATCCCTCTCACCCTGCCCCTTTTCCAAAATCACACCTTACAAATTATTTCTTGATTTTCCAAAAATTTGATTTGCATTTCGCCCTAGTTGATGTATATATCAAGAGTAGTTTTTAGTTGTGCAAATATTAGCCATCTGCTTATCCTGAAATAGGGAGTAATATATTAAAAAAAAAAAAAGAATAAAATGACTAAGAGATCAGTAAGCTAGAACAAAAAAGTCAGTAAAGGAAGTAAGAGCTGAGAGTGGTACTCAAATTTGACTCACAGCCCTCACATTGACCTTGGTGCTATCACTGTAGGAACTGTGTTTGCTTTTTTAGATCTGCCTTTTGTCTGGGAATGAAAACATATCTCGTGAATCCCTTTCTATAGTAGTTTGGAAGCATTCTTACTGGCATATGATGTGATGTGATTATTGAATAATGATGTGATTATTGAAAACTGTGTAAATTCTTTTATTTACTGCTTTACTCTGTGTGTTTCTTTTGCTTAATGGTCAGTTTTAGACTTTAATGTATATTTTAGGGTCATGAAGATTGTAGTTTTGGTTTGATAAATCCAGTTTTGTAAAACTAAAGAAGGCAATCAAATCAAAGCAGTAGAACAAATGTGAAGTTGCATAGCATAAACTCAAGCTTGAGTGATACCAGTAGGGTCAAGTGCTCTAATTTGTGCATGTGTACATATTAAGAAGGAATAGTTTTTTTCACATTAACCCTGCTGTAAAAGAATGTCTGATTTTCACATTTGGAATCTTGGAAGAAAAATTTATGTCTTCCAGATTTGCCACATAAGGTCATGAAATGGTTGTTATTTATAAAATGCATTTTATCTAGGTGGTGTTGTCTTTTAAGATGAAACGGTCTAAAATAGATGTTGACAGGGAGCAGATGGTGACAAGCAGAATTTTTTAATATAAATAAAAAATTTTAAAGCCTGCATGAATTGAACACGTTCATGAACTTGTTCCTGTTATGTTTTGTTTCTTTAGTGCTTATGTTGTAAGCTTTTTTTTTTTTTTTTTTTTTGAAGGGTTTTGTCTTCTAAGTTGGGAAATATTACAGGATTGTAAAGCAGGTGATATCCTATCAGGAACTGAATTTTTCTTTTCTCTGAGGAACACTTGTATAAAGAGAAGAGCCTAACAGTGACGCTGAATATAGAAACTCTTAAGTTCATAGCCTAGTTAAGGTGCTGGGTGGAGGGGCCTCAGGCTAATCCTCTGGGATAACTCCTCAGTGCTGTAATGTTTGGCTGATCAATTTACTTCTGTACCAACATTGCCAACGATCTGAAGTGTGGCCAGGCAAATTATACAATGATCTTTAAATTCCAGAAGAATGTCTTTGGCTTCAGACAAATTTTGTAGTGATCAGTGAAGTTTCAGTGGTACTTAAAATTTAGTCCTGTGGCCAAAGAAAAAAGTCTGGAATTCTCTATAGTGTGAGGAATAATTATTGCCAGTGCATGGCTCGTTTTTAGACTCTTCTTGATTGGCATCAGCACCGTTTTGGAAAATAGGCAAGTTTGTTTTAGTTTCCGGGAAGACATTTTATTCTACACTGTGACGATGGACTTAGGTTCCTTTTCTCTAAATGTAACAATTATAGGTGACATTAGACCTAACTCGCCATAACTTTCAATCTTTCCAGAGGTAAATAAGACACCCTGTTGTGGTCTGGCTCCATTAACATTGCAACAGTATATTGAAGGACGTGTTTCCATCTAGATCCTTGGGCAGTAAAAGGGAAATTGAAAATGAGGCCCATGACAGTGGTTGTATGACTGCTAACGAAAGAAATAAATCTGTTTTCCTTTTGTTGCTTTATGAGATCAGATGAGGAACTTAGACCTCACTGCCGGGCATTGTAAAGAGCACTAGATGTGAAGCCGAAAGTCTGGGGCTTGGGGATACTTCCTTGTTGTGAGACCATGGACGGATTGCTGAAGCCCTTTGAGTGTGTGTTTTTTTCATGTACCAAGTGAGAATAAATAGTATCTTCTCTACTTCTCTCATGGTGTTAGGGGAGTAAAATAGGGTGCTAAAGGAATGAATGAGTTCTATACTGTCACCCTTGTATAAATGTTGATGTAACTAGTTACCTGTCCGTCTTTGGTTACAAGCCATAGATAGGACTCTTGGCTAACTAAAGTTAGAAGGAATTTATTGGAAGAATATCAGAGGCTCACAGAATTACCAGGAGCCTACAAGACCATGTTGGGATGTGGCAGGAAATAGGGAAGCTCTAGAGGCAAAGAAGCAGGACACTCTGGAAGTCCTGGCTGGAATGTCCTTGGGGTTGGAGGGGAGTTCACTTGCTTCCAGGCCCTTTGGTTTTTTGCTCAGATTTAAATACTGGGGAAAGGGCTTCTAGCTGGCTCAGTCTGTATCGTGGTCTGATCCCCTGAATAGGGAAGGGCTTGGCCCCTGATTATATTCCTACCAGACTATGTCCAGTGGAGAAGTCTTTTCTCAAAAGTGATCAGATTACTGATAAAAAAATGAATGGATATTGGACTATCTCAATATGTACAGTGAAAAGTTGGCAGTCCTTACTTCCCCAGTTTGGGATATAAAATTTACACATTCATGTTCAATGACTCTGAGCCCCCATTCCCTGCAGCTGAGGGGGCTTCCTTCCTGGGGCTTCACCTGACAACTCCCAAGAATAGTAACGATTGCTCAGACCAAAGAATAAGTTCTGATTACACCAGCCACAGGCACAGAAGAGGAAATCTGAGCTGTGGGAGTTCTCTTTGCAGGATATTAATGTTGCTTCCCACTATAATCCTGTTGAAATCCAGATGGTCTAGCTTGCCTGAACTTGGCCTCCTTGTCCTCTGCCTGAAGTTGGGACTTGTCTGGGCACCCACTGTAAATCTGGGGGCTTTTCCCTGAAGAAATGCACTATTATCCTTCATTGAAAGCTGTTTCCAAGCTCATGTCTTGTCCATAGTTTTTTGTTTGCATGTACAGGTCAAAGAGGGACTATTTCTGTCCCCCAGATCCCTCAAGGCTTGGTGATGAACTGGGTGTCTGCATCCAGAGGGTTTCTTGTCTCAATCCTGTGCTGTGCCTGGATTACTTTGTTCTGATCTGCAAGCACTTGGCCCTGGAGGTCATGGAAGCCCCTCTCCCTTCCTGTCCCAGGTCACTATTTACTATTGTACCCCTGTAGGATCTTTCTTAAAGACTCAGAGGGAAGTGCAAAAGTGTTGTGGTTCAACTAGTACATTTAACCACTCCTTTAGATGGGACATGGTTTGAATGAAAATTAAGTCAGAGGAAATTTTAGGGCAGTTAAAATAAGGACCAAAATGCAACTAGGGAAGTGGGACAGGTCAGTTCAACCGAAGCAAGAGCTATGTGTCGTCTTATTCTTCTTCTCCTCCTGCCCCAATCTCAGTTCTTCCCCTTCTTTTCACTGGGTTTGCCTACTTTGCTCATTTGAAGCTTGTTTTCTCCATGGGTCTCTCTAGGAACCCAGGTAGTATAACCAAGTAAAGAAGAACAATGACATTGCCTGAGTTGGCAGTAAGAGGGACAGACATGGGGAAAGACAGGTGAACAGGTGATGTTGAACTAAAAGATGGGTGGGTGTTAGAAAAAGCTTATGTGTAGGATGACCCCCGAGGTCACTGAATTGAGGCCAGGAGAAGATTCTAGTGAAGAAATATACTTATGTCCTTTTCTTCTTCCCTTCGTAAGAGAAGCTATTGTGGCTTTTGAATGACAAGGTTAGGACATAGAAGACTTGATTTATTCTCATGTTTCTTGGCCTTTTAAGCTGATCTCAAATACCAAGTCCCTCACAAAGAAGGGACCTCTGCATGAGATGAGCCCTGAGGGGCATTCAGGAGGAAAAGATACTGCCCAGAGCTACTTTTTCCCACTGTGCATAAGGTTAAGCTGCCCTATGTCAGAACTTCCTGTGAAGGTCAAGTAATTACCCATCTGGGTGCCAGCAAGCAGTGTACATTGAAGTCTGGGCTTGTGTCCTTACCCAAAGTTTCTTTTAATCAGAAAACTCAATGGATACAAACTTCAGTTTAGGATGATACCAGGCCTTCCCAGAATGCATAATCATCCAGACAGATTTCCAAGGATGTCACAAGTGCTTTGTTTGGGAAACTTCTTCCCCAAATGTCAACTGGATCAGTGTTTGCCGTGAAATCAGAGCACATGAGTATAATCACATCTTCTGGGAAGATGGTATTTGAAATTCCTGCTTTCCAAAACATTTCATAATTTCAGTCATGTTGTTTTTTCCCCAAGAACTCTATATCCTATGGAGACTCTCTGTAGCTATAAACGCCTCCAGGCTATGTTCTACAGCTCAGTGAGCATGCTGTCCAACAAAAATTATGTTCATTTTTAGTACATCAACTTTTTTGGCAGTGACTTATCAATACACTTTGGTTTATCAAACAGATTAACATCTAGCTTGTGCATTTGCTTTGTTCTCTGACACAGATGTATTTTTTTTTTTTTTAAATCAAGACATCTTGTTCAAATGTTTTTGCTCTACTTTGGATGATGTTCCAGAAAAGGTATGAATGAGGCTCTGTGAAATAGTTTTGGTGTGATCTAATGAGTCAGATGAAGAGCAGCATACGGAAATACCCCGTCATTTCTCAGCACATTGAAAATACTCAGAGCATTAAAAGGAAGAGAATTTGAAGCGCTCCATGCCTGTTTTCTGTTTGTTAACAAAATTTTGGCAATAACTGCAACTGTTTACTTGGGGGAACATGAGTCAGTCTAATCTAACATGATGTCTATGTGTTTTGGAGGGAAAATGTGCATGTTATATCATAAAATTATGCTCTGGCACAACAATCAAATAATGTCAGAGTTGAAGGAGCCAAGAGAGCATCCAGCTTCGTACTCTAATTTAAATGATGAGCAAAGGGGGACCAAACCTGGTGAAAAGGTTTACTCAAGATGAACTGACTAGTCATTTGCAGAGCTCAGGTGAATCTGATCTTACAATCTCTGTCTTCTGTTCTTTCTACTTTCCCATAAAGACTCTATGGTCCTTGTCCTCACATTTAAAGGGTGATTTTTGGATAAGTATTTCCAGTGGGGTGACCAGAGTATATCTGAATATCAAGTTTATTGTGTATTTGGCAGGCTACTGCATTCAGAGGCCCTATACCTCTCCTCTCCCATCTACATGACTAGGGACACTAAGTATGAGAGCACTGGTGGGGGTGACATGTCTCTTGGGTCATGTGTGAGGGTTTTAGGTCCCTATGAATTCAGCCAAAGCTGCTGTCCACTGGTAGATATATGGATGGTGTAATAGTGTACTGAATTAAGAAAGAAAAAAAAAAAGATACACGAAGTTGGGGTTCCCTTTTGTAAGTCCCATTAAGACATCCTACTTGTTGCCTTTGAAGGACAGCCCTATTATAAAAGAAATTTTCAGTAAATGGGAACTATTCTACTAATAATGATCTGTTAGTAATAATTCACGGGGTGTTTTACAGTTTATGAAGCAGGCTTAACAACTTGATCTTAATTAAATATCAAAATAACCCCTCGGGGAAATTATTGTCTCCACTCTGTAGAAAATGGAATAATTTAACCTGAAGTTTGTATTTTGTTTAAAATCATTGGAACCGGGGTGCCTGGGTGGCTCAGTGGGCTAAAGCCTCTGCCTTCGGCTCAGTTCGTGATCCCAGGGTCCTGGGATCGAGCCCCGCATTGGGCTCTCTGCTCAGCAGGGAGCCTGCTTCCTCCCTCTCTCTCTGCCTGCCTCTCTGCCTACTTATGGTCTCTGTCTGTCAAATAAATAAATTAAATTAAAAAAAAATCATTGGAACCTGAAGTTAGAATCAGGGCTCATAAACTGCTCCTTTGGTGCCATTTTAAATTTCTGTGCTCTTGCTTCCATATGGGAGACATGTAAATATATGATATCATAGGTATAATTAGTGATAGGGTATTAAATCTTGGTTTTAACTAGGGAGTTAATAGTATGATTTCAGCTTTTCCTCTTGACTTGGCCTCTGTGCTGTTCCCAGGGTGCTGTTAATTAATATGATGTCTGATTCTCTGATGTCCTTGCTTTGAGAGGAACAAGAGTTATCCCCACTGATCTTCACATACTCTTTTTTTATTAACCTATAATGTATTATTTGCCCCAGGGTTACAGGTCTGTGAATTATCAGGCTTACACATTTCACGGCACCTACCATAGCACATACCCTCCCCAATGACCATAACCCAACTACTCTATCCCTACCCCCCAACCCCCCAGCAACACTCAATTTGTTTTGTGAGATTAAGAATCTCTTATGGTTTGTCTCCCTCCCGATCCCATCTTGTTTTATTTTTCCCTCTACCCCCAATGACCCTCTGCCCTGCCTTTCAAATTCCTCAAATCAGAGAGATCATATGATAATTGTCTTTCTCTGCTTGACTCATTTTGCTCAGCATAATGCCCTCTAGTTCCATCAACTAGATGCAATCTTGCAAATGGCAAGATTTTGTTTCTTTTGATGACTGCATAGTATTCTATTGTATATATATACCACCTCTTCTTTATCCATTCATCTGTTGCTGGACATCTAGGTTCTTTCCATAGTTTGGCTATTGTGGACATTGCTGCTATAAACATTCAGGTGCACATGTCCCTTAGGATCACTACCTTTGTATCTTCAGGGTAAATATCCAGTAGTGCAGTCACTGGGTCATAGGGTAGCTCTATTTTCAATTTTTTGAGGAACCTCCATACTGTTTTCCAGAATGCCTGCATCAGCTTGCATTCCCACCAACCGTGTAGGAGGGCTCTTCTTTCTCTGGATCCTCGCCAACATCTGTCTTTTCCTGACTGGTAAATTTTAGCCATCCTGACTGGTATGAGGTGATTATCTCCTTGTGGTTTTGATTTGTATTTCCCTGATGACGGGTGATGTTGAGCACTTTTTCATGTGTCTGTTGGCCATCTGGATGTCTTCTTTGCAGAAATGTCTGTTCATGTCCTCTGCCCATTTCTTGATTGGATTATTTGTTCTTTGGGTGTTGAGTTTGATAAGTTCTTTATAGATTTTGGATACTAACCTTTTATCTGATGTGTCGTTTGCAAATATCTTCTCCCATTCTGTCAGTTGTCTTTTGGTTTTGTTGACTATTTCCTTTGCTATGCAAAAGTTTTTGATCTTGATGAAGTCCCAATAGTTCATTTTTGCCCTTGCTTCTCTTGCTTTTGGCAATATTTCTAGGAAAAATTTGCTGTGGCTGCGGTTGAAGAGGTTGTGCCTATGTTCTCCTCAAGGATTTTGATGGATTCCTTTCTCACATTGAGGTCTTTCACCCATTTTGAGTCTATTTTTGTGTGTGGTGTAAGGAAATGGTCCAGTTTCATTCTTCTGCATGTGGCTGTCCAATTTTCCCAGCACCATTTGTTGAAGAGACTGTCTTTTTTCCATTGGACATTCTTTCCTGCTTTGTTGAAGATTAGATGACAATAGAGTTGAGGGTCCGTTGTGTCTGTTTTTGTGCCAGTACCATACTGTCTTGATGATTACAGCTTTGTAATAAAGCTTAAAGTCTGGAATTGTGATGCTGCCAACTTTGGATTTCTTTTTCAACATTCCCCTAGCTTTTCGGTCTTTTCTGTTTCATATAAGTTTTAGGATTATCTGTTCCATATCTTTGAAAAAAAATTGATGGTATTTTGATAGGGATTGCATTAAACATGTAGATTGCTTTAGGTAGCATAGACATTTTCACAATATTTGTTCCTCCAATCCATGAGCGTGGAACATTTTTCCATTTCTTTGTGTCTTCCTCAATTCCTTTCATGAGTACTTTATAGTTTTCTGCATACAGATTCTTTGCCTCTTTGGTTAGGTTTATTCCTAGGTATCTTATAGTTTTGGGTGCAATTGTAAATGGGATTAACTCCTTAATTTCTCTTTCTTCTGTCTTGCTGTTGGTGTATAGAAATGCAACTGATTTCTGTACATTGATTTTCTATCCTGACACTTTGCTGAATTCCTGTATGAGTTCTAGCATTTTTAGAGTGGAGTATTTTGGGTTTTCCACATAAAGTATCATATCATCTGCAAGGAGTGAGAGTTTGATTTCTTTTTTGCCGATTCAGATGCCTTTTTTTTCTTTTTTTGTTGTCTGATTGCTGAGGCTAGGACTTCTAGTACTATATTGAATAGCAGTGGTGAGGGTGGACATCCCTGCCATGTTCTTGACCTTAGGGAAAAAGGTCTCAGTTTTTCCCCATTGAGAATGATATTCTCTGTGGGTTTTTCATAGGTGGCTTTGAATATATTGAGGTATGTGCCCTCTATCCCTACACTTTGAAGAGTTTTGATGAAGAAAGGACGCTGTACTTTGTCAAATGCTTTTTTAGCAACTATTGAGTATCATATGGTTCTTGTTCTTTCTTTTGTTAATGTATTGTATCATACTGATTGATTTGCGGATGTTGAACCAACCTTGCAGCCCAGGAATAAATCCCACTTGGTCGTGGTGAATAATCCTTTCAGTGTACTGAAGGGTCTTATTGGCTGGTATTTTGGTGAGAATTTTCATATCTGTGTTCATTGAGGATATGGTTCTGTAATTCTCCTTTTTGGTGGGGTCTTTATCTGGTTTTGGGATCAAGGTAATGCTGACCTCATAAGATGAGTTTGTAAGTTTTCCTTCCATTTCTTTCTTTTTTTTTTTTTTGGAACAGTTTCAGGAGAATAGGTATTAATTCTTCTTTTAAATGTTTGATAGAATTCCCCTGGGAAGCCTGGCCCTGGTCTCTTGTTTGTTGGGAAATGTTTGATGACTGCTTCAATCTCCTTACTGGTTATGGGTCTGTTCAGGTTTTCTATTTCTTCCTGGTTCAGTTGTGGCAGTTTATATGTCTCTAGGAATGTATCCATTTCTTCCATATTGTCAAATTTGCTGACATATGGTTGCTCATAGTATGTTCTTATAAGTGTTTGTATTTCTTTGGTGTTGGTTGTGATCTCTCCTCTTTCATTCATGATTTTCTTTATTTGGGTCCTTTTTCTCTTCTTTTTGATAAGTCTGGCCAGGGGTTTACCAATCTTATTAATTCTTTCAAAGAACCAGCTCCTAGTTTGGTTGACTTGTTCTACTGTTCTTTTGATTTCTATTTCATTGATTTCTGCTCTGATCTTTATTATTTCTCTTTTCCTGCTGGGTTTAAGCTTTCTTGGCTGTTCTTTCTCCAGCTCCTTTAGGCATAGGTTAGGTTGTGTACTTGACACTTTCTTGTTTCTTGGGAAAGTCTTGTATCGCTATATATGTTCCTCTCAGGACCGTCTTTGCTATGTTTCACAGATTGTGAGCAGTTGTATTTTCATTTTCATTTGTTTCCATGAATTTTTTTCAATTCTTCTTCAATTTCCTGGTTGACCATTTCATTCTTTAGTAGGATGCTCTTTAGCTTCTATGTATTTCGGTTCTTTCCAACTTTCCTCTTATGATTTGAGTTCTAGCTTCAGAGCATTGTGGTCTGAAAATATGCAGGGAATGATCCCAATCTTTTGGTACCGGTTGAGTCCTGATTTGTGACCCAGGTTGTGATCTATTCGGGAGGATGTTCCATGTGCACTAGAGAAGAATGTGTATTCTATTGCTTTGGGATGAAATGTTCTAAATGTATCTGTGATGTCCATCTGGTCCAGTGTGTCATTTAAAGCCTTTATTTCCTTGTTGATCTTTTGCTTGGATGATCTGCCCATTTCAGTGAGGAGGGTGTTAAAGTCCCCTACTACTATTGTATTATTATTGATCTGTTTCTTTAATTTTGTTATTAATTGGCTTATATAATTGGGTGCTCCCATGTTGGGGGCATAGATATTTAAAATTCTTAGATCTTCTTGTTGGAAAGACCCTTTAAGTATGACGTAGTGTCCTTCCTCATCTCTTTATTATAGTCTTTGGCTTAAAATCTGATTTATCTGATATAAGGATTGCCATCCCAGGTTTCTTTTGATGTCCATTAGCATGGTAAATTATTTTCTACCCCCTGACTTTAAATCTGGAGGTGTCTTTGGGTCTAAAATGAGTTTCTTGTAAACAGCATATTGATGGGTCTTGTTTTTTTTATCCATTCTGATACCCTATGTCTTTTGATTGGGGCATTTAGCCCATTGACATTCAAAGTAACTATTGAGAGATATGAATTTAGTGCCATTGTATTGCCTGTAAGGTGACTGTTATTGTATATTGTCTCTGTTCCTTTCTGGTCTGTTACTGTTAGTCTTTCTCTTTGCTTAGAAGACCCTTTGCAATATTTCCTGTAGGACTGGTTTCGTGTTTGCAAATTCTTTTAGTTTTTGTTTGTCCTGGAAGCTTTTTATTTCTCCTTCTATTTTCAATGATAGCCTAGTTGGGTATAGTATTCTTGGCTGCATATTTTTCTCATTTAGTGCTCTGAATATATCATGCCAGTCCTTTCTGGCCTACCAGGTCTCTGTAGATAGGTCTGCTGCCAATCTACTATTTCTATCATTGTATGTTACAGATCTCCTATCCAGAGCTGCTTCCAAGATTTTATATTTGCCAGCAAAACTTGTTTACTATTGGATGATGGGGTATTGACCTATTTTTATTGGTTTTGAGGGGGAGTTCCCTGTGCCTCCTGGATTTTGATGCACGTTCCCTTTGCCAAATTAGGGAAATTCTCTGCTATAATTTGTGCCAATATACCATCTGCCCACTCCTTCTTCTTCTTCTGGGATCCCAATTATTCTAATATTGTTTTCTCTTATGGTATCACTTATCTCTTGAATTCTCTCCTTGTGTTCCAGTAGTTGTTTTTCTCTCTTTGCTCAGCTTCTTTATTCTTCATCATTTGGTCTTCTATATCACTAATTCTCTCTTCTGCCTCATTTATCCTAGCAGTAAGAGCGTCCATTTTTCATTGCACCTCGTTAATAGCTTCTTTGATTTCAACTTGGTTAGATTTTAGTTCTTTTATTTCTCCAGCAAGGGATTTTATTTCTCCACCAAGGGATTCTCACATATCTTCCATGCTTTTTTCGAGCTCAGCTAGCACCTTGATAATTGTCATTCTGAACTCTGGTTCTGACATGTTGCTAATGTCTATATTGATTAGGTCCATAGCCGTCGGTACTGTCTCTTATTCCATTTTTTGTGGTGAGTTTTTCTGCCTTGTCATTTTATCGAGATAAGAATAGATGAATGAGAAAACAAAATACTAAAAGAGTAGCGACGACCCCAGAAAAATATACACTAAGCAAATCAGAAGAGACCTGAACCTGGGAGGGAGAAGAAAGAAGGGGAATAAAAGGCAAAAAAAAAAAAAAAAAAAAAAAATCTATCAATCTATCTATCTAGAACTGGTGACTAGAACAAAGCTACACACTTGATTTTGGGAGTATTTTGGTCTGTTAAAAGAAACTACCTCCCAAAATTTTAAAGAAAGAAACACTTATATATATACAAAAATAGGGGTAAACATGATGAAGGGATGGGTTATGACTATAAAGATGAAAATTTAAAAAGATTCTAAAGGAATTGATAAGTTGGTTGAAAAAAGGAAAAAAAAAGGAAAGAATGTGATCAGATTGAAGACTAGAACAAAGCCATGTGCTAGATTTAGGGTATATTTCGATCTATTAGAAGAAATTGTATCCCAAAATTTTAAAGGAAAAAAAAACCTGTATGTATACAAAAATAAGGTTAATTACAATGAGGGGATAAACTATGACTATAACACTGAAAATTAAAAAAAATTTTTTTGAAAAGGTATTGATAAAATAGTTAAAAAATGTTAAAATAGGAAGGAGGAAAAATTTAAAAAATAGAATAAGAAAAAAATTTTTAAATTTAACCTTTAAAGACTAAAGGATCGTGGGGAAAAAATACATGAATTCTATGTGTTGGTTTCCCCTAGCTCTGGAGTTCTGCAGTTCTCATTGATCAGTGCACTTGGTCTTGGCTGGATGTTCTTGCTGATCTGGGTGAGAGGCCTGTTGCCATGATTCTCAAATGTCTGCCTGAGGCAGAATTGGACCGCCCTTGCCAGGGGCTGGGCTATGTAATCTGTGCGGTTTCACTCTTGGAGCTTTTTTTCCCTGAACGCTTTCCGTAGAGCTTTGGAGGACAGAAATGAAAATGGTGGCCTCCCCATCTCCAGCCCTGGAGGAGCCGAGAGCTCAGGGCTCCACTCTTCAGTGTACCCTCAGAGAAAGGCAGTCACTCCTTCCCATCTCCTTGGTCTCTGGCCGCACTCTGAGCTCACCCAGCCTGTGACCAACCATTTCTGTCCTTGGTGCACGGCCCCGTTTGGAGTCTTGTAATCCAGCAGATTGCTGCAGTGTACTCCCATGCTGCTCCTTCCAGAGTAGGAAGGTGAGTTTCCCCGGATCTGCCGCTTATGGGGTCACTGCTCAAAGAGCAGTGGTCCAACTGTGCCTTGGAACGTGGTTTAAGATCACCCCGAGCTGAGAGCTCCCTCCTCAGCTCCTTTTCTGGAGCTGGCTTCCCCGTTCTGATACCTGGGAGCTCTGCCACACTCAGGCATCCCCGGTCTTATTGTGACCCTACAGGACCTGAGACCACACTGTCCCCATTCTGTTCCTAGAATTGCTGTTCTTTTTTATTTTTTTTAAAGACTTTATTTATTTATTTGACAGACAGAAATCACAAGTAGGCAGAGTGGCAGGTAGAGAGAGAGGAGGAAGCAGGCTCCCTGCTGAGCAGAGAGCCCGCTGCGGGGCTTGATCCCAGGACCCTGGGATCATGACCTGAGACGAAGGCAGAGGGTTTAACCCACTGAGCCACCCAGGTGCCCCGAATTGCTGTTCTTTTTCTCTTCTCTTTCCTGTTGAATTTCTAGCTGTTCAGAATGGTTTGGTAACTGTCTAGCTCTGAACTCCACATATTCTTACCCATTACAGAATAATGTCTATATCCTCACAAAGGTCTGGGCAATAGGAGTGTCTTAGGCAGCTGTCCTATTGTGGAAGCCTATATTGGTTGTTTATCCTCCAGGAAGCACAGAAGAGTCAAGGCAGGATATTCCCAGAGGTACTGGCTTATGGTGGGGGTTACTGAAATGTTTTCTGAACAAGAATAAGACATGGTAGCCATCAAGGAAGTATAAATTAAAGCCATATCCAGTAGGATGGCTATAATCGAAAGTGTGAAGAATAGAGTGTTGGTGAGATGTGGAAAAATTAGAACACTCATACACTGCTGGTGGGAATTTAAAATGGGGTAGCCCCTTCACTTCAGAAAAAACCTGGCAGTTGCTCACAAATCTAAAAATAGTTATACGACCCAATAATTTGACTTTAGAATTGAAATTACATGTTCCTGCAAAATCTTGTACATGGATGTTCACAGCAGTGTTTGTCATAATAGTGAAAAAATGGAAGCATTCCAAATGTTCATCCACTGATGAATGGGTGAATAAAATGGGGGTGGGCCCATACAGTGGAATATTACTTGGCAGTGAAAAAGAATGGAGTGCTGATACATGCTACCCTGTGGTTGAACCTTGAAACATTGTGCTAAGTGATAGCATACAGAAAAGTCATTTATTGTATGACTCCATTTATATGAAATGTCCAAAATAGGTAAATTCATAGAGTTGGACTGAAGAGGGAACAGAGTGTTCAGAAGGTGATGACGTTGAGCTCTTGAGTTGGACAATTTAAATGGATAAATTATTTGTGAATTTTATTTCTTTTTTATTATTTTTATTAACATGTAATGTATTATTAGCCCCAGGGGTACAGGTTAGTGAATCGTCAGGCTTACACACTTCACAGCACTCACCATAGCACATACCCTCCCCAATGTCCATATATTTCATTTTTAAAAGATTTTATTTATTTATTTGACAGGGAGAGCTCACAGCAAGCGGAGTGGCAGGTAGAGGGAGAGGGACCTGACACAGGGCTCAATCCCAGGACCCTGAGATCATGACCCAAGCTGAAGGGAGATGTTTAACCGACTGGTACCCCATGAATTATATTTCAACAGAACTCTTAAAAAAAGAAGAGAGACTAAGGCATTGGCTAAATATATTAGCAGATCAAAATCTGATCTTGTATGAATATTAGGATGTTCAAAGAGAATAATAGGTATAAAGACTTATCTCTGAGTTTCACATCTTAAATGTTGGGGTGCCTGCTGTGGTTTTCAAATGTGGACGCCTTTACTCAAGGAGGAGCTCTGGGTTTTGTGTTCCCTCCCAAGTGTGGGTGACTATATCAGGGTGAGGGTTGGGGTATTAGAGTGAGATTGTGGGCCAGCCTGTCCTTCCCACTTTGGTGTGGACCTTCTCTCATTGGCCTGCTGCATAGAAGTTACACAGCCAGTTTTTGATATTTTTTTCCTAAGGAAATGGTTCCACATATAGCTATAGATTCCGTGTGGGAAGAGGGGGGTCCCTTCTGTGCCACCACCTTGAATAGGAACTCAGTGGTCTTGACGGCAGGGTTCTTACCAGGATGAAATAAATATTTGGCCTCCTGGACGGACCTTTGAAGGAGGCAGGTGAGACAAAGGGGAGACAGATAATGTTGATTCACATTGGCTACTATATTCCGTGCTTGGCATTAGGCTCTTTGCCTTCCTTGTAACTCTTGCAGTCATGCGGTAAGATGGGTATTATCGTTTCCAATTGAGAGTGGAGTATTTTGAAGCTGGAAGTGCATAAGTGGCTGGTCACCTGGCCCACGAGGGGCAGCACCAGCCGAGAAAACCAGGTCTATTTCCTGCTAAAGCCTGTGACTTTCTCCCTTGTATCTCTTGATAGAGATCCCAAATCAGATGAATGTAGGAAATGGACAAACTGGAGTTGGGGGCTGGCAGAACAGAAAACGGACACAGATGCCATCCAGAAATACACCAAGGTACCAGTGCCCCGCATTAGTCAGGTTCAGCGAATCACATTCACCTTTGATTTAGGGGATGAGGTGGTGCCCTGCTGCCTGGAGGCGGGGACCTGTGGGGATCCTGCTGACCAATAGCCCACCTTCGCTTGGCGACCACATCTGATTGTTGTCCCTTGCAAATGGTTGAGGCAGTAGCCCTTACAGCTAATTGCCTCCTCGCTTCTGAGGGTCCCCGCGGCACCCAGGGGCTGCTTTGTATCTCGGGGCTCCTGGCAGCTGCCATGAGCTCAGAGGTCAGCCGAATGTGGGCCACGGCCATGAGGACACCTGCCTCTTGCATGCAAAGATGGAACAAATGACAACATTTGTCGCCTTGGATCTGAGCAGCCCAGGCAGCATGTGTGAGGGCCTGACAAGCTCTGTTTTCTTCATGAGCATGGGTCCCTCTTTTCATATCTGGAGCAGGGAACAGATGTTTTATCAAAAGACACATTTAAAATAAAGATAATTATGCAGTAAGAGGCTTAATTACATCAGCTTATTCAAGTCCACTTAATTGCTTGACAGCCCGAGTGCCTCCCACTTACTTGCCGCAGAGGCGCTCATGTTTTGCTGGTTTGTCAAATCCTTTGATGGCTCGAGGAAGATGTTATTGACTTAGCAATTCAGAAAATATCAATTCCTTATATACAGCTGGTAGAGGAAAATGTAAATATTTTTAACAAGCAATAAAGAGTCATCATTTTCCTAGAGGTGGCTTTCCGGGTCCTATAAATGATTAATAACCAGAATGACTCAGAGAGGTAAGCCTGAACTAGACATTACATCTCTCCTTGTCTGCTGGTCCTGTTTGAAACCTTGCTGTCAAATGAAAATCCCAGAGAGAAGGTGATTTGCTGATTTAAGGAGGCCATTTGAAGCAGGTGACAATGACCCCAAATAAATAAATAAATAAACAAAGGCAGATGTATGGTGCTATTTCCGTCTCTCCCAAGCTTCAGAGGCTCAGATTAGTTCCATTTCAGACTGGTGTCCTGGTCCCTGTGCATCCCTAGCCCACTAGCCTTTTTGGAGCAATCTTTTCTATTCCTGTGCCTGTTTTCCCTCACCATTCATTTCTTCCACCAAAGCTTGCATCCTGACTCCCTGCCCAGCCTGTTTCTGTGTTCAGAAAACAGAAGTCCAAATCTGATTCTTTTTAGTTCTTAGCTCCTTAGGTGGTCTGTTGCATTTATGTAAACTCTTCTATTCTGGCTTTCAGGATGTTGCCCCCTACTGGATTTACCCCTTGAATCCAGCTGAATACCAGCAGGAAACAGATGGCACGTCAGTTCTGAGAGTTTGAAGGGAGTGTAATCGAGGGGCTCTTGACAAAGGCGGGGAAGCCTGCATGGGTGGGGCACTAGGCTGGGAAGAGAGATGGGGGAGCCGTGAGCACCTTCAGGGCTGAGAGGCAAGAACAATTAGCAGAACTGGCACGTGGGGAGAGAAGTCCCTCAACAGAAGTGGTGGACTGCAGAGAGAGCTAGCCAACCTGCAGCAACCATTAGGGAGAGAGCTTGGGGGATAAATATTCCAACTTCACTCTCTTCCCACCTCTGATTTCAGACTGTCTTCCCAGTGGCCACATGGGCCCCATTGCCAGTAGACAAACAAGCCCATGGGGGCAGCTCATACAGGTGAGCCTCTGGTCGTGGAGCAGTGTGAGAAGTGGATTTGAAGGGCAAAGTACCCACTCCGTCCCTATCGCTCTTATATTTTCTTATTAGGATCACTTATAGACTCTTCTATCACCATGTCTGTTAAGTATAATGTTCCCGAAGGCTCTGTCTGCCCCTCTTCTCCTTGTCCTGGACAACCTGACCTAGTTCTTGGCTTCTAATATTGTCACTGTGTTGAGAATTTCCAAGTCCCTATCTCTCCTTTTTTCTCCCAAGCTCCATTGGCTGGATGTGTCCATATTAAATGACTTGCCTCCCCACGCCACCCTCATTTTAACACATTCCTCCAGAGCTCCTCTTTCCCCCAGCTGGACTTCTATTTGAACTCTATCCTGGGTTAATGTTTTCCTCATGGGCTCTAGGTTAAAATCATCACACTTATCTTTATTTCATCCCTCTTATCCAGCCATTTGTCTATCAAATTCTGTAAATTACATCTCTGAATTCTCTCTAATATTCCTTTCCTCCTCTCCGTCATACCATGGGTCATACTCCCATTTTTTTCCTGATGTGTACTCTTCTATAATAACTTCCTTGCTTCTCGTCTTTAATTTTTATATGATGTCCTCCATACTGATTCTCAAGTTATCTTTCTAAAGCAGGGTTCTTTTTGTTAAACTCTTAAGTAAAAGCCTTCTGTGTTTTAACGTGACCTGAAGAATAATCTCAGTGGCTCAGGATGGTATCCAGAGCCCATTCCATCATAATCCCAACCTCACAGTTTAGTGTATATCCTTTTAAGTAATTCATCCTTCTACCTTCCTTCCTTTTATCCGGCTACTCCCCCTGTCTTCGCTCCTCCTTTAAATTCAGATATGCATATGTCAGTGGAAATGAGGGAAAGGGCCCATACAGTACACAGGGATTGAAGAAGATCATGGAAATTGGAGTAAACATGCCAGTGTCAAGGTCCTAGTTTAATTCAGGTACTGTGGATTGCTGCCATGTGGGACTGGGGATCCTTTGTTTATAGAAGTTAATTTTTTAAGACTACCTGAAAAATGTGAGTTTTTGTATGAAGCTCCTTTGGGTGTATCTGTAACCCACCAGCAACCACGTGAGTTGATCATGTGTCCGGGATCCACTTCCATTAGAGCCTCTCTAACAGTTTCAGTCCAGTGGAACCCTTGATAGGTATAGCAGGGATCCCCTGAAAAGAACAATTTGGATGTTCCACGTGCTAAGAGAAGGTTCCAGATCCAGCTTCTCATTATCCAATGGAGGTCAATGGCTGCATCCCATGTGCTGCATGTAAGAAATAGAACACTATGGTAAAGAAAAAAAAAAAGAAAGGAATAGGATTAGGGTAGCCATCTGATGATTTTCAAATGTTGGAAACAGAGGTCTGCTCATGCTCTTGACACCTGAGATATTTGAGGGAGCCTGTCAATTTTCCCAACGTATGGTGGCGAAAATTATTTTTGGAGACGTTTCGTGATCAAGAAAGAATGCAATGAAATGCTGGGTTGTTTTGTTTTGTTTTTGTATTTGTTTTTTAAGTGGAGTGGTGGATGATTTGCACCTTCTAACAGAATGAGCTTGGATGCATGGTTGACCCCAGATTCCCGAATACAGGATACTCCTAATCGATGGCTTTCTTAGCTGGAATATTGCCCGTACTGTGAATGAAATCTTGAAGGGGTAGATTTTGTAGACTTTTCTGCCCTGAACTCTGTGTTCTCACAGGGTTACCTGAGTGGAGTTGATCAGCACCTTAACTAGAGAATTAGTCTAGTCCAATTTGGGGTAAAACCACTGTGTGAGAGAACTATCTGATGAGTTTTGCAGAGCATTAGAATCTTCTAGTTCAGGGGGCCTGGGTGGCTCAGTGGGTTAAAGCCTCTGCCTTCAGCTCAGATCATGATCCCAGGGTCCTGGGATCGAGCCCCGCATTGGGCTCTCTGTTCAGTGGGGAGCCTGCTTCCTCCTCTCTCTGCCTGCCTCTCTGCCTACTTGTGATCTCTGTCTATTAAATAAGTAAAATCTTAAAAAAAAAAAAAAAAGAATCTTCTAGTTCTTGGACTTCATGGACCTCTACAAAGCTAGACTTTGGCTCAGACTCACACCATAGCACTTAACCCTCATACAGCTGTGGGTATGTGTGATGTACCCATACAAAGAACTGCGTGCTGGGTCTTTGTGGGTTCTTGAAAACAGCATGGATCACCAGGCAGGGGCGAAAGTGTCAGTGGTGTGACAAGGCCAGGCTGTAGTGCTTGGGTCAGCTGTCTAAGAAAGAGCCTTCGGGCCACTGGAAAGATAACCAAGGCCATTGGTAGGAGAACCTCCTCTTCCTAACCTCTGTACTCCTTCAGGAGCTCTCACAGTGGACTTGATGTTAGGTCTTACATCTTTTTTCCTCTTGTAGTCCTGCGGATGCATGTACTTTCTTCATGGTCTGAACCTCACTGTGTCTCCATTCTCCCCATGTTCATGATAACTTCGGCAGCCCTTGTCGTGAAGGAAGATTTTCATCTCCTGGAAGCTCCAGTCTTTTTAATCTCACACACTTGCTCCAGCTTTCTACTTTGGATATTGAATACACCATTCAGATACCTTTATGTCCACAAACGTGTTTGTCATCACTTGTTACAGACTGATACCCTGATGGAACAAAGCAACCAGTCCCTCAGGAATGCTGGAGTCCTACTTAACGTGCCCAAATCATGACTACTTCAGACACCCTACAGTCTGCATCGATCAACCTCCCGACTTGTCCACCCGGAGTACAACCAGTTTCACAACTGACTCTTCTCTTATCTCAAGTACTTAGCTGTGAAAGTTCCAGACCACTCAGGACCACTTATATGACATATTCTAGTAATCCTAAGAACGATGTAAAATAGAATCTGCCTGTCACTGAGCCCTAGGAGCAATCATTTAAATAAGATATGGCATCTGAGTATGTTTTCTGCAAATATCTGTGCATACTTAGACTCTAGGGACCAATCCTATAGACCTAATTCTCCCTTTCTTGACTGTCATGAGGCCTTATAAGCTCTTCCACTCCAGATTTCAGCTCCAGGGCCCCAGGAATTGTTTTCTGCTCCAGCCTGGACGGGGCTCTAAAAATATAGCCAGCAGTTCTTTGTATCACACGATAGGAACATGTGATAGGAAGTGGTGGGCAGGACTTCTAATTCCAGAGTTGTTCTCTTCTTACCCTATGGAGATAATCTCCTTTCCATCCCTCATGGCCCAGTTCAAATGACCACTTGCTTTTGTGAAGTGTTTCTTGACACCCAGCCAGAATTTATGGGTCAGTCTTCTGAGATTCTTCAGGCATCTACTGCAGGGGAGGGAAAGGATGGTCCCCAAATTATACAGAGAAGTCACAGCATGACAGAGCATCTGTGAATAAGAAATACACTACCTTATTTAATCTTCCCAACCACATTGTCAGTATTTTCATCTCCATCTGCAGGTAAGAGAACTAAGGGTCAAAGAGGTATGAGGACTTGCTGAAGCTCACATAGGTATCAAGTAGGAGAATCAGCGTTTATGAGTCTGTTTCCGATGAAAAGCCTATGTTTCTCTCTACAGCACGCTGTTTGCCAGTTTATTTCGTTTCCTATACAGTATAGTCTGTTACCTCAGAGTTGCTAAGTCAAGTCCTTCAGGGCTGAGGGGGGTAGTACGACCGTGTGGAGTGGCCAAATAGAAATCAGCAAAGAATGCTGGCCAGTGCACGCTGAGCTGGACGTGTTCATATTAGAGTCAACAAAACAAGCAAACACAGCGGGGCTGTAGGCCAAATTTGCCTTCAGGACATGAGTTTGTAAACCCTGGTTAAACATCTACTTCCATGGCTAAAGTAAGATCTTTATGGCTGGACATTTAAAGTCCTCATCTTAGCAAACTCTCGGTATCTTGTCCAGGCCTCTTCACTAGGTAGAAACAGAGTAAGTGTCGACTCAGTTAAATGAAGAAATTAAAAACTTGCCTTTAGTCTTCAAATTGGTTTTCTTCTACTTGTATTTCTGTGCCAGTATATCCATACCAGGATAATTTAAAACTATCAAATGGTTTAGTTAAAATAAATTCCAACCCCCAATCCCCAACTGCCTGTCTAGAATTTTGAAGGGAACATTTTGACACCAAGTCCAGAAATTATGGATTGGGTTGATTCCTTGTTGATTATGGATTGGGTTGATTCCTTGCCTCAAAAATCACAAAAGAAGTATTTGTTTTCTCAGTGGCTCTGAATTTAGGGGCTGCTCAAAAGGACACGGTGGTTTCACCCCTGAAATGTATTTTGTTTATTATCCACAAGTTCTGTTTAAAATGAGGTTATTACACAGTGAGGCCTTGTATGGAACTGAGGTGTGCCTCATGAGTAAACCTGTGGGAACAATGGCTCTGGCCAGTTCCTCATTCTGTAAGTTACCCATCCCCACCAGCCAATACATCAATCTAATTGGCCTTGAGGACAACTTTGGTATGTGGTTTTCAGAAAATGAAAGAGAATTGCTCTGAGGAAGCCAAGATCCAAAAAGCTCTGTCAATTACTGTTGGTTTTTTGACAGGGAAGATTTATGGGTGATCTTATTTTATAAAAATTATGAAGCCTCTGAACTAAAAATAGATTCCTAGACCCATACTAGAGGGTGAAGAGATTATTTTATCATTCAGGAATTTGTTTCCCTTCATGTTCTACTGCTTTAGACTTTGTATGAATTTACGCACACTATTTTCTCAGTATGAAGTGCAAGGTTGTGCTTAAATTAGAAGTCCCTACTTAATAATATGAAGTTACCAGATTTCTCTTAAAGGAGAAGAAGGGTAATTGTCCTATAGTGATTTTAAACTCATGCTCAAGGGGAAGAGTCATTTCAAGCAAATACTGATAAATCTTGGAACTCTTTCTAGTAAACGTTGAGGTTTCAACATCATTTATTATTCTGTGACTACATTAACTATTTTTAAGGGTAGCCACAAGGATTGACCATGCGCAATTAGAAATCTTAAAACTGTTTTCCCTATGTTTATTTGAATGTAATTAGCACATGCTTTGAATTAAACTTTGTACTAATTCCCCAGATTTCTTCAAAGAAACTTACTCTTAGACATATACAGCATACTGATACATAAGACAATCTCAGAGGCTAACACTTACTGCCTAGTTTGACATCCCAACTTTTTAGCTTACATCTTGGGACTTTCTGAGAGAATCAAAAACATGTCTCCATGTCTTTCAGCAGTATTTGAGATGTTCTGACTTTGCTATTGATCCTTGGATTTTGATTCCCCAACTTTTACCCCATATCCTGACTCCAAAACCTATACCTCTCTGTACCTTATTCTCTCATTGTACTTGCATTACACTTTTTGGTGGTTAATTTAATACTGTGTTTGGATAATTATAACCATGTAAATCTGTAATTAGGTAAATACTTAAATATGACGATATATACAATGAATTTTATATTACATTTAATATTTTTGAAATGCTTTTTATGTTTCCTGAAATACTCATTTGAATGTTTTAAGCTGGGTATGCACTGTGCAGCCCATTCTTTGCTTATTTACATTTGGCCACTCCACACTATTATATTACCCACCTAATCCATAAAGAAGTTTTTTTGTGTGTGGTCCTGTAATCCATACTAGCACTTTTTGAAAGAACTTTAAAACTCCTTTCAATCTACTCTAACACATGAAGTTGTCTTTCAATTTCTTTTTTTTTTCCCTCTTAGAAATTCCCTCCTGAAACCATCTGTTATCTTTCTCTACCCATTGCACAGCTGTTTTCTTGAAACTTCTGCCCTAGGAAGTGATAAATTACAAACCTGCCCAGTATCCTTTACCCTTTCCTGAATCTACTCCTCTTGCAATGTGTCTTTGCAGCTTCTCCCATCCAGCAGCAGTATTTTTGTCCTTTCTCTTGAATCTCAGCTGGCTTTGTGACTTGCTTTGCCTAGTAGAATACAATGGAAATGACAGTGTGCTTCTTCCTCTAGGCACACTTTATCTCCTGCTGCCCCCATGACAAAACCCCAGCCTAGTTGGAGGAGGTGCGACTCTATGAACGTAGATGGCTCACCTTGCTTGGACTGTTCTAGACGAAATCATCCATAGATGACCCAGAAGTTGACTACAGGTACAGGAAACCATCCAGGACCAAAAGAAGTCAGCTAAGTCTAATTCATCTTGCCAGCCTGCAGAATCTTGAGCTAAATAAATAGTTACCATGCCAAGTAACTAGTTTTGGAGTTGTTCTGGAAACTTGGATGTACCTGGTTTCAGGAGAAGGTGTCAGGTGAATTTATGGGAGGAGGAGAGACAGCATCTTAAGGATATGTTTATGGTATTGGTGCTCACTAGGCTCTAGGAGCTGAAGATTCTGAAGTATGAGCAGCAGCTCTAGTTCAAAATTATGTTGAAAGGGTTTTGTTTTTTTTTTTTTTTTTTAGAATGAGATATAATTCATTTACCATAAAATTTACCTTTCAAGTGTACAATCCAGTGGAGTTTGGTATATTCACAGGGTTGTGCAACCATCACCACTATCTAATTCCAGAGCATTTTAATCACCCCTGAGAGAATCCCATACCCATTGGCAGTCACTCTCTATTCCTCTCTCCCTTCAAAGCCTAGGAACCACTCATGTACTACTGGTCTCTCCGGATTTGCCTATTCTGAACATTTATATAAAGGAATCATATAATATGTGGCCTTCTGTGTTTGACTTATTTTGTTTGGCACATAGTCTTAGCTTTTATATTTAGATCTTTGATCCATTTTGAGTCAACATTTGTGTATGGTGTGAGGTAAGGGGTCTCACTTGATTCTTTTGCAAGTAGATAACCAGATGAGAGTACTTTTCTAGCTGAGTATACTCAGTGGGGAGGTGAAATTCTTCCCTAAGAAATTCTAGTACAAGAGGCAAAGATAGCAGCCCAAGCTCAGAAGTGCTTTCTAATAAGAAATGGGGAGTGTGTATGAGGAGACAGACCTGACCCTCAGACAGAAGGCAAAAGGACAAGTGAAACTAAGTAGTTAGGTACAATGGGTACAAAAGATGGACATCTAAAATAATACCTGGTGATTGGTTTCCCATCATTTCAAATTCCCTAACTTTGTAATTAAGCAATAGTATCTCAGATGTACTCTGAGAAATGAGACGTTAAGAGAGATCTTCACAGAGATGACAGAGATGGTGAATGAATAGTCCCAAATAAATATTTTACTGGAAAGTACTACCCAATGGATTGTACATTCACAGTTGTTATGTTTGGGATAGCAGGCATGAACTGATAGCATGTGGTGATGGTGAACGAAGACTTAACTATCTACTCTCCCGCTCCCAGAAATCATTGAATTTTTGCTCTGTGACCTTCAGTACCTCTTAAAATGGGTTGCCAGACTATACTTTTGCCTGCAGTAACTGTTCTAGAGGCTAGAGATCATCTTATTTTCTCAATTTGATGGTTGTGGAGCCAGGATTATAATTATCTTCTGTATCACGTTAAATGTTCTGTATCTTAGGAAAGAGATTGTGATCCTTCAATTTATAGTATGAAATATATGTCTGACCTTCATCCCTATTTTGGCACAGAGCTCATAAAACTCTTGGAATTTCCTAAGTGTTGAAAGCAATAAAGTTGTCTTCTGTTATATTAATGAGATGACTTTGGAAAGCACTGAAGTCTGGAGGCTGGTTGCCAGTGGAGCCAACCACATGATGAGAGGATTGGAACCTTGAGTCCCTCCCCCTGACCTTTGGGGAGGGAAGAGGAGCTAGAGGTTGAATCAATTGCCAGTGAGCAATAATTTAATTGATCCCACCTATGTAATGAAGTCTCCTTAAAACACCAAAAGGATGGGGTTGAGAGAGCTTCCAGGTTGATGAACACGAGGTGATTGGGAGAGACTGTCACACACACAGAGGGCACGGAAGCTTTGGGTTCTTTCCCACTACCTTGCTGTATGCATCTCTTCCATCTGATTGTTCCTGAGGTACATGCTTTCATATCCTTTGTAATAAATTGGTAATCTAGTGAGTAAATGAATTTCCTGAGTTCTTTGAACTGCTGTAGTAAATTAACTGAACCCAAGGAAAGGTCATAGGAACCTGTGGTTTATAGCTAGTCAGGTGGAAGTGCAGGTAACACAACCTGGACTTACTATTGGCATCTGAAGTGGATGAGACTTGTGAAATCTGCTGCTGTCTCTTGGTAGATAGCATCAGAATTGAGCTGAGTTTCAGGACACCCAACTGGTGCTCTCTGTATATTAGGCGTGGGTTCAGAATCTGTAGGATAGAGTCAGAGACTTGGCACTGAACTAATACCACTTGTGATATATAGAAGAAATTGTACCCAATGCAAAGAGAAACATCCTAAGATGAAGCTGCTAAAGGAATTACTTTTCTGAGGCATCAAGAACTCCTCTACCAGAAAGATGAAAGAATTCTAAATTAGAGAGGATGAAATTTGAACTTTAAGAATTTCAGAGAGGACCATTAACTCACTAGGTTAAAAAAAAAAAACAAAAAACAACAAACAACAAAAAAAAACCCTGATTTTTAAACTTCATGCCTTTGAACTTCAACCTGCCAAAAATTTTTATGCACAAGGACAAAATAACTTGATTTGGACTTTAATATATTTGCAATGTAATGCTTTTGAATTGTGATGTGATAATAGGAAGGTATATCTATGTTGTTGACATTTTATTATTGGTGTTTCTTTATGCATTTTTTATTGAACATTTTCATGTTATTGCTTAGTGTTATTACTAACTGTCTCATATATTATGTCAGACACGGTGTCTGGACATTATTTAGGGTGAGAAATAGAACAGTAAATAGGTTTTGAGCTTTGGATGCTGAGAGGATTTGAAGATAATTACTACATTAGTGAAACTCATTTTAAAGTGTTCTTGTGGGGGGATCAGTATTGCTCCTCAGTGGTCTCAGGAGTTTACCCAAATGTGAATGGTCTTGGGGGAATGACCTCATGAAGTTGATTCTGGTGTAGTGATGTGTATCTTCTTTTATTCCCAGTGTGGTGGTCCCCCACACTTCTCTACTTTGAACTGACCATGTCATAGTTAAGCACAATGTATTAAGGAAAAATCCCAGTGGTAAAGAGTTTTGTGGAGAAATCGTTCTTTGCCATTCCAGATGTTCTGTCCATGTGGGGGAGATCTCCTGTAGTATAATCCCTGCCCCCTTTTATCCCTTTTCATTCCACAAAAAGAGACCAGGTTTCTCACTTTGTGGTGCTTGGTTTCTTAACAGGAACATCCAAAAAGTCAACATTGCAAGAACATCAGGCAGAAGCTGTAAGGTTTATGATAAAGTAGCCTCAGAGGTCCCAGAATGTCATGTCTGTTATATTATATTAATAAAACAAATCACTAAAGCCAGTCTGGGTTCCAGCGGGAGGAAAATAAGATTGCATCTTTTGATGTAAGGAGCGGCATGCTTGTCTAGGCAATGTAGGATTGATGGCAGCCATCTCTGGAGATTTTCTACCATACATGTACTACCTTTTTCTATTGTTTTGCTTCCAACCTGTGTTTTGTGATTAAAGTGTTTCTTATAAACTACATAAAGTTGGGTCTTAATTTTTTTAATCTAATCTAATAATTTTTGTCTTTTAATAAGTATGTTTAGTTCATTTACATTTAATATAATTATTGACATAGTTGTATTTAAATTTCCCGTGTGAATGTTTTTCTTTTTAATCCATTTGTTCTGTTTTCTGCTCTTCCTTTCCTGTCTTCTCTTGAGTGATTTGCATTTATCTTATTCTATTTTGCCGTATGTGTTGTTTGTATAATCTCTTATGGTAAATTTGCTTTTAGTAATTGCTTTCGAGTGTGTAATATGAATTATTAAGTTGTCATCTACTTCAGTGAACTGTGTAGGAACCTTAAAATAAGGAAATTCTGTTGATCCCCTCCCACACTGTTTTCTTCTCATTTCATATGTCATAATCATTGTTAGTATTTTTGCTAGTAAATACAAAATTTTTTTAAATCACATATTTATGTTTGTGTATGTGTACATATATAACTTAATATATAGTATCATGTAATATAAAGAAATCATGTATGTATACAGTACATATTATATAAAACAAATATTTATGTGTGTATATACATACATACCTATAGTAAATAGATAGTTACCATCTCAAGGGGTATCTCTTTCTGATCAACTTCCCTGCCCCTCATCTTTAAGTCCACTACTCCTCAGCACTTGGTGAAGACACATGGAAAAGAGGAGTGGTTAGAGACCTCTGTGGCTTGTTGAGACTCCTTTGGATTGTAATCTGTCTTGCTTCTTGCATGAGGCTATTAGAAGGCCTTTATAATTTTGGCCACTAGTCTCTAAGTGATTCCTCCTCCCACTGTGGGTCTGCCAGGTATGAGAGGAATGCTTAATCTTTTTCCTCCTACAATAGGTTCCTTACTTTGGATTTGAATCCATTTGGATTTCTTTGTGTTTTCTTCTAATGGATTTTTTTTTTAAGGTTTTTATTTATTTGGCAGAGAGCGATATCACAAGTAGGCAGAGAGGCAGGCATAGAGAAGGGGAAGCAGGCTCCCTGGTGAGCAGAGAGCCCAATGCAGGGCTCGATCCCAGGACTCTGAGATCATGACTTGAGCTGAAGGCAGAGGCTTAACCCATTGAGCCACCCAGGTGTCCCCTTCAAATGGATTTTTTAAAAAACTCTGATTCTGGAACGTTTTCAACCCTTTGTTACTATTAGGGTAGGAATTGCTGTGTCTTATTCCTTTTTTTTTTTTTTAATTGAGAGAGAGAGGGACATACCATGAGTGGGGGAAGGAGAGAGAGAATCTCAAGCAGACTCTCCACTGAGTGCGAAGCTTGATTCGGAGCTCAGTTCTACAACCCATGAGATCATAACCTGAGCTGGAACCAAGAGTAGGATGCTTAAATGACTGAGCCACCTTTCTTGTTCCTTTCTACATACAAATTAGAGTAGCATTTTCCAAATTCTTTAGAATTAAGAGACTTCACATGTAGTGTTCCTTCACCCTCAAAGGCTTTTATTCTTCAATTTGTCTTATTCCTATTTATCCTTTGGGTTTCAGTTTAAAAATAATTTGTTCATGAGAGACTTCCTCTCATCAGCTTTTTATTTCTCTTCTAATTGTAAATCATTTTCTCTGTGAGATTCTCAGTAGTTGTCATAGTGATGAGATTAAGCCTCTGTAATTAAATGTGCCTATTGTAACCCACCAAAATAAGGATGGAATGGAGGAGAAAGATTTTCAGGACAGTAGTTTTCTGTTTTATCTGCTTTGCATTTCTTTTGTTTTCTTCTATCAGTGACCCCTGTTTATATGGAGAAATGATTGTCCCAGGTCCTGGGTAGACCTCTGAGGCTGTTACTCTATGGTGACTGAGCCAGTGGGCAAAGTGATCTAGGCTGAACCAACCACAATACTCTACTCCTAGTACAATACTGATAGTTGTCAGGATTCCTCAATTGTAAGCAACAGTATCCCAACTTAAAATGACCAATACAGGGAATTCATTTGTTTATGTAACTGAGAAATGTAAGGAGCCTGTTTCAAAAATTGAATAACAAGCATTTTTTTTTTCACCATGTTTCATTTCACTGACTAATGAAAAGGAAAAATGTTAACTTTCAGTTCTTGCATTATTTTAAACATTATATTATCTCATAGGTTCTGTATGGGCAGATAGGTCAACGGATCTGGTTTTGTTACTAATTCTTCAACAAGAGGCCAATATCAATATCTTATACTTGAATGGTTGTATACCTTCATTTTGGAGATAGTATCTTATATGTTAAGGGAGAAATACCAGAACCACTGCAGTTCATTAATAAAAACCAGATTATTATGAAGACAGTATATTGGTGGCAATAATGGTTTCTTCCATTCGCTTCCAGTGGTATAGTTTTCTGGATAAGCGTCAACTTAATGCAGACTGTAGTAGGATCTGTTTCTCTGCCTTCCTCTTTTTTCATTTCCCCCTTCTTGATCTCTTCTCTCTTTCCTGTCCCTTATTCCTTTCCTTCCTTTGTATTCTTCCTATCTCCATCTTTTCTCACTTCCATCCCTCTTTGTCACACATGTCATTTCACTTTCATTAGAATACATATAAAGGAGATGGTAAACCTACATAAAATGACAATTTACTATGACAGGGTAGGCCAGTGAAGAATCCCTGAAATGTTAGAGCCTCTTGTGGGGGTGGGCCAGTTTCTATTACAGTCATTTAGTGGAAGAGAATTCCCCCGGATGAGGATCTGGCTAAGCCTGATAGGCTCCGGGGCAGGGTTACTACCTCTTCAGGGCTTTCCAGTTGGTGGGTTGTGATGATAAAACCAGCTCTGAGTACAGGAGATTTTCATTTGATGAGTGGTCTGAACATCCACTTAGTGGTTATAAAATATTTGCTGCTGAAAGCCACAGAGCATTGATAAACAGATCCTGGACAGTTGAGTTATTGCAATCTACTTAACATGAGGAGAACAAATTATGAGTCAAACGTTCCTGTTTAATAATCTGACTCAGGGCAGAGGGCTGCTCGAGGCTGGTGTTAACCCTGAGTACACGGTGTCTGGCCAAGATCCAGGGATGGGCCATGCAGACACAAAGCCATTCAGGTGGGTTTACTATTAGAACTAAGTTACGTGGAGAGGAAATTTTAAAAGGCCCATCTGCTAAAGGAAATAAACAATAAAACTGCTGTATGGTATGGAATTTACTAGCTAGGCTCCCTCTGTGGTTTATATTTTGTCTTCCTTAGATGATGGGTATATTTACCCTGATTAAATCTTGTCTTCAGCACAGTACTGTCTTCCTTCATATTCTTGGGGGAAGGGAAGGGGTATTTGTCTGTTCTCTATTAGTCGTTTGAACTTAGGTCAACCATCTCAGCCCGAGTACTAGAAATACTCTTCATGGAAATCTGACTCCCTTTCTGTATTTCCAAGATTATGCTTTTTAACGTGTGCAGAAAGGGATGACTTCCTCTCCCTCAAGGGAACCACATGAGGAATACATCTCATGGGGAGGGATTTTTAAAAGTAAATGAATTGAAAACAATGGTGGTTTCTTAATGGGCAGCCATACGTGCATTTGAGGGTAGGTGTGGAAGATCCTGTTTGAGGGTAAGGGAAAGCATTGTTGGGGGACCGTGAGCAGGTGTTGTTGCTCCTAATTTGAATGCTGTTCTGAGACTTTTACTTATTCAAGACTCTGGGGTGGTCCTTGAGTCTCAGCCCAGTTGGGATGTCACTTTCTGTCCTGCACCTCCGTCTCATTCACTAGCATCCTTGCACACTCTCCTCTGTCTCCCCCAGCAGCAAGCACACATGTCTGTACACCCACGCATGCACATGCACTTTGGACTGGGGCGCTGGGTACTCTGACACTTTTGCCCCTATAAGCCAGTTTTCATTCCTTTTTTTTGACCGCAAACAGGAATAGCTGCTGGAAGTCTACCTGTGCAGTCCAGAGACTGTGCGGACAGGAAACTGGAAGTAGAGGCATGCAAAGTAGCGAGAAAAAAATACACAGAATCACATTAAGCCCCACAGTAATTTTCTGGCTCTTGGCATACTCCCAGGAATTTCAAATTGGTTCTCCTGAGCCAAGAATTTCCTTAAATCAAATGTACCATGATAAGAAGGCTTTTTAAGACCTCTTCACCTTCAAGGGCAAACCTCAGAATGGGGCTCTAGAAAGCAGTCTAGAGTCAGCATGCCACTTAAAATATGATTAGTAGAGCATAGCAGCACGCTAGAAATTGCTGCATTTGCGAACCTCCTGTTCTTCAGTTCTTGATTGTCAGCCAAGCCCCAAATCAGTCCCAAAGAATCAGAACTCAGATAATAATGAGAAAATGGACTTGGCATGCCAAAACTCAGGAAACCATCATGTTCTCCATATGGTGACTTCAAGCCACATAAAACCAGGCCTGCTGGCCCCATCTCTAGAAAAGTTTTCTGGGTCCCTATACATAGAGCTTCCCTCCTCCTTAGGTCGGACTCCTTATGCATAAATGGGGGACTGATTTTGTTAGCTTCTCATGGGGAGTATAACCTGCTGCTTCTCTCCAAATAGCTGGTTCTTGCAGTCGGCTAGGATATTTTGCAGGGAAGGGCTAATCTTTAGTAGTACCAGCTACCAAGCTTAACTCCTGTTCAGTGTTGACATGAGGCAGACTTGATATTTTTTTTTCTTTGCATTGAAATATGGCCGGGTGCCTTGCTTGACAAGCTACTGTAAAATGTTCAGAGATCTCTCTTATTTTGAGGCTGTACTTTCTTGGGTCTGCACCCAAACGGGGTGGCGAATGGATACCATTACAACTTTGCCTCCCTTCCTAGCCGGGTGGGCGTTTCCTACTGCTGCATGTTAAGGAGAATTGGCCGTAAATCAGTGCTCATTTTCCATTTTCTTCTTATTGATGGAACTGCTGTAGGAAAACAGCTCGTCTCTCAAGCTCCTGGAGCCCCACAGGACTGTAAGCTGCATACAATAAAAGTTGTTTTGACAGCAAACTGACCAAACATGACAATGGGCAGAGGGAGATGACGGGAAGGGCGGGGGGAGAGAGTGTACATGCTTGTCTGTTTGGAACTGAGGTGCACTCTCTCTTTTTTCTTTGTTAAATTACTTTTTCATATGAAGGACACAAAGGGAACGGCCCCTACTGGCAGCCAGAAGGCAGAAAACAAACCCTTTGAAATTTCTAATTTGTTTATAGATGGTCCTCCAGGAGCCGAATGGAAAATAATTTTGTCTGCCAGAGACAGTGAACAGCTACCCGAGGGTGTTGTGAAAAAAATGACTCTCTCCTTTTGGTCCTTGAATGTCTTATTGTTCAGCACTCAGCAGTTGTTCTGAAATTACTCATCTGGCAGAGAAAGAAAATGAAAGACAATTCCTGTTTCTGCTCTCTGGCCCGAGTTTTTAGGAAAGTTATTCTTAAAAAAGGGTTTTTGTTTTTGTTTTTGGCTTGAAACTGTGTGTCAGTTTTGGAGTCACACAAAGGTTTGTTAATTGTGTCCCCCAACATGTCTTTCCCTGCCTGCGGAGGATTTTTATTGTGGATCTGGGAAGTGACATCACAGATCAGTCACTTAATGCTGTTCGGGAGATGCTGTGCTTTCTCTCTGAGAGGCTGACAAATCAAACTGCTTTCCGGATCATTCCACGGGTTCTGTAGATCTTTCCTTTTGCAAGCCTCATCTTCGGGTGTTTTTGCCTGTGGGTGGAGTATCGGTTTGGAGATAGTGCATCTCTGTTCTCTAATAAAAGAGAGTTTCTAGAAGTTTCTCCCTCCATTTTGCTGCTGGTGAAATGGGCGTTTTATGGTGATGTAGATATACCCTTCTACCTGACGTAGGTGAGCAGCAGTGTTTTCACAGAAACTTTGATCGCTGACTTGGATGATAATGTCTCCTGCAGTCCTTTCATGTTATAGATGAGGAAACGGAGACCCAGTGATTGGATGAAGAAGGCATAGTTGTTGGGGCAGAGTTACGGTTAGAATTTAGGCCTCACCTCCTAGCCCATCCACTGCTGCTTCTATTTTTCCTTCTTTCATGTTGTGTGGGGGGCATAGTAATTTTAAGTAATATGTTCATTTCATATGAATTTCTTTAAATTAATAGATGTGACTCTTTCTTGTAAGCCCAGTAGAGAGCTAGGTATTCAACTTCTGAAGCTGGGAGAGTAATCCCAATGGGTCCATCCCAGTGCCTCTCTGTGCTTGTGCTATTTAGGGTTTGTAAAGTGCTGGATGGTATGAAGACCATTAAACACATTCTTAAGATCTCCCACTTCTACTGGGCTCCCAGTGTCACATCGTTATCCTTCTCTGTGTTCCTAATGTGTTCCTTTTCCTCCAACTTCCATTCCCCTTCAACTTCCTGTTCCCCAACCTTCCTGTTAACTCTCATTGGAGGACCTTCCTGTGCCTTTTACAGAGAAAACTGGAAGCCATCACACAGGTCTCCCACCTCTACGCTCACACTTGCTTCTCTGCCCATTTTGTTCTCCCCCTCTTTCTGTGCAATATATGTCCCATCTCCCAAATGGAATCCCCTCCCTGTGTTCCCAGAGTTTGCACTTTTCCGCAGCTCTCCATCTATTCATTTTGCTCCTTCTTCTTCACATCTTTAACTTTGTTCCATTTGGCAATTTCTTTCCCATCTATGCTTGACCCCTTCCCACTGATGCCATACCTCCCTTTGATGAATGACTTTCCTTTTTCTTTTTTCTTAATGGCAAATCTTCCTGAAATAAGTCTACATTGGTGGTCTTTCCCTCCCTTCCTTCCTTTCCTTTCCCTTCCCTTCTCTTCCCTTCCCTTCCTTCCCTCCCTCTCTACCTTCCTTCCTTCCTTCCTTCCTTCCTTCCCCTCCTCTTATTCTTCCCTCTAAAGTGATCTGCATTTTACTCCTGCTACCCTTCTGAACCTACTCTTGTGGGTCACATGAGATAAGCTTGTTTCAAAATTCACTGGATATACACTTTCTAGGTATAATCATATTTAACCCATGGGCAGCATTTGATACTGACAACTTTGTTTCTCTTGAAACAGTCTCCCTGTTGACATCCATGGCGTCATAGACTCCTGGTTTCCCCCATTATTCGCTGCCCACTTCCTCTTAGAATTTTTTTTGTTTGTTTGTTTGCATTCTCTCTCTCTTTTTTTTTTTTTTTTAATCTGCCTGGGTCTTTAGGATTGGTCCTGGTTGATTCTCCCCTCAATGTGTGATCCCATCCATTTCAGTGTGTTTAATTTTCCATCCCTATTCACACAACTTCCAAATCTTTATTTCCAACATACGTTTCTTTTCTGGACTTCACAACCAATTACCCAATTGCCTACTAGGTATCTCTGTCCAGATGTTAAACAGACATCTCCAACTCGCTACAGAGAAAATTATCTTTTGTTCCAAACCTGCTCTTTCTCACGTATTAGTTATGTCAGCGAATGACACCACAGTCCAGGCTAGGAACTTGAGGTTCTTCCTCCATCCATTTCCATGGCCTGTCGTTCTCACCCAATGTCTCAAAGACATTTTCACACGACCCTAAATATTGCTCACATCTATCCAGTTTTCAATCTACCTTAGTCCCAGCCACTGTTCTCTCGTGCTTGGGTTACTCCGCATACTTCTAACCTGTCTGTTTTTATCCTGGTAGTGTTTGCAGTGTACTATCTATACCACAGCCAAATAGATAATCCTAAAACAAAACTCTACCCAAGTTATTCTCTTGTTTCACATTTCTCAGTCTCAATGTCTGCTGTGTAAAAAAAGAAAAAAAGCGATACTTTGATTTTATTTGAGTTATATATAGTCTGGCCTCTTCCAATCCATTCTTCCTCATCTTGCCTGTTTTCTCTACTTGTACTGTTTAGTATAGTAAACTTATTTCATTTCCACCAATATGCCATGCTTTTCCTGTCTCTTTCAGTCCACAAGTGTTAACTGAGCATTTACTATGTGCTAAGCACCATGCAAGGTACTTGTAGGTCCTTCACAGGTTCCTTCACTGTTGACTCTGATTTTATTCTTTTTTCCGTGCTCCTTTTAATGTAGCTGAATCTCATTCATTAGCCAGTCTTCTCCGATATCCATCATATTAAAGGTTCCTGCTGCATGCTTCTAGGGCAGTTTGAATGTCCTCTAGGCAGTGCTTACTGCTTTCTTTTATACTTGTTTATTTAATTACTATTCTTTGACACTAGTTTGTATGGCTCTAAGGGTACATGCCATTATCTGCATTGTTCACTCTGTCTCTATTGTTTAGAACAAAGGAGAGGTTTAATTGGTATTTTCTGAATGAATAGATGAGTGGATATTTTTAAAGTTTGGAAAAAGGATGTGCATTGTAAAAAAAAAAAAGAATATGCATTGTATGTTCAACTAATACCAATAAAACACATACTTAACACTGAAAGAGTTAAGAGAAGTTAGGTTTAAATGTCATCCTTTCGTTCCAGCCAGTTTTAGAACATAGCATAATAGAAGAGTGAGATTAAATAATTTGTTGTCCTGGCATACTTACTAATGTCTACAGAGGTCCCCAAATGAGCCCCACATTGACATCATCCAGGGAGGGCCATGAAGGTGCCAACCTTCTGATTCTCTAGCACCAGGACCTGGAGACTCAGGGAATTAACCTTACGTGGGTATTATGTCCAGCTTCTCCCTTGGGTATGTGGGAACAGAGAGAATGGGAAAAGAAAAGAGAAAAATAGAAAGAGATCATAGATAAATTTAGTGATTGTGGGAGTTCTGCAAACTGCATGCTTTCAATCTTGAGCTTTCTTTCAAAGCCTAATGGGAGTCGCACGTCCAACCTGTGACAAAAGATAAAGTGACATTCGTGGCAAGTTTGCTCAATGCAAGGAGTTCTTATTAGTATAAAATCACCTAGAGGAACAAGAATAAAGGGTGACAGAGAATGACTTTATAACAGTACAAAGTTAATGAGCACAGGAATAAAGGGCCCAGGGCTAAAAAGGCAAATCTTAATATTTGTGTAAGGAATAGCATGGTGATCATTAATAAGACTAATAATGCATCATTAATGAGATCAGAGCTAGCAAAGTAGCAAAGATTCCAACATGATTATTCTATTAGGTTATTTATAATCTGTGGTTATTATTTAAAAAATCGCCTGGAAATATTCACATAGCAAATCTAATGGCAGGTCAGATTTAATCAAAGCTATACTATTTATTGGGTTTTACCATATGTGGTAAACTTTGCTAAGACCTTATAAACATTATTAAATTTAGTCTTCATGTCAAACATGAAGTAGATGATGTTTTTCCCATTTCATGCACTGACTGTAGTCCATATGTAGGCCTGGAGTTTATGACTCCACAGCCTGTCTTCTGAATGGCTATGCTATCCAGCTTTTCTCCCTCTCTAGACTTTGGAAAAGTCCTTTACTCAGTGTGACAAGTACAAGGGTGACTTGGGGTGAATGTGAAGATGAGGAAAGGGACTGGAAACTGAACCCCCCCTTTTTTTTTAACTAAAGATTTTATGTATTTTTTTGAGAGAGAGTGAGAGACTCTACAAGCAGGGGGAGGGGCAGAAGGAAAAGTAGACTCCCTGCTGAGTACAGAGCCTGATGCAGAGCTCAATCCCGGGACTGAGCCAAAATTAAAAGTTGGGTATTGAACCAACTAAGCCACTCAGGCGCCCCTAGAAAATGAACTCTTAAGTTTCCTTTCTACTCTAAGTTTCGAGTTAACAGGTGGAATGATTTGATGTGCTTTGAAGGACTACTTATGCAGAACTGTCATCTGCCATTTATATTACCTCTTAAAAGGGTGGGTGTGGGGGGCAGCAGTGTTACTAGGAGACCCCTGTTAGTATGTCTTAAATGAATAATGCTTTAAGCTAGCAATTAGAAAATATGTATGCAGAAAGCACTATGTGTCTAATTTTCACATAGACATTGGGACATTGTTTAAAACAATATCAAGTCCGGTAAGAGTCCTAGACATAATGAAAGGCAAAGAAATAAGGACTATACTTGATATCATAGTAAGAATTTATTATGTTGGCTCTCCCATCATCGTTTCCCTTTTCTCTGGTGTCACAAATTCTCTTTGTGGTAGAAAGTGGATTCTGACCATGACCTACCATTTTGACCATGACCTGAATCTCAAATTCAGGATCAAGCATGAGATTTAGGCAGTCAGGGAGAAAGTATTCCATTCCACCACCTCTTGCCACATCTTGGATTTCTTCAGGAATGAGCATGTGACTCAAATCAGTCACATTCTTTTCCAGGGGTTTGAGTCATGAGTTCAGTGGCACAGGACAGATAACAGAAGTTGTTTCCTTCTGATGGCAACCTTCTGGAGAGATGGCCCATTTACTCCCCACCATCAAGATTCGTACAACTACCCTGTTTCTGTGCTTCATGAGGCTTGATGGTCCAGTTCCTCTTTCAAGTCTTTGTGGGACTTTGAGGTCATCCATGAATTTCTCTTGTATACTTGTATCTTTTTGTTGTTATTGTTGTTATTTTTTGTTTTTTTTGTTAGCTCAAGTCTGCTTCTGTTGCTTGTAATCATAAACTCTCCAACTGATGAAGACCAAGAAATTGGTGTCAGGAGTAGGGCATAGCAGATAACCAAAGCTAAAAGAAGGAATTGGCTGAGTCATGGAGACATGTGAAGATTCTCTTACCTCTGACCAAGAACTTGACAATACTTGTTAGGTGGCTGTAGAGCAGCCTTTTATGATGTCATTGCTTCTTTCTTGATACAAGAGTATGCGTACAAAAATGTAAGTTTGGAAGGTTTTGTGGAAAAACCTGAGCATCTTGGAATTTTTTTAATTTTAAGAAATTAGTGGGTCACCTGGGTGGCTCAGTGAGTTAAAGTCTCTGCCTTCGTCTCGGGTCATGATCCCAGGGTCCTGGGATCAAGCCCCGCATCGGGCTCTCTGCTCAGCAGGGAGCCTGCTTCCTCCTCTCTCTCTGCCTGCCTCTCTGCCTACTTATGATCTCTGTCTGTCAAATAAATAAATAAATAATCTTAAAAAAAAAAGAAATTAGTAAGCTTAATTTAATTTTTCAAGTTTTAGGTTCAAAACAAAATTGAATGGAAGGTAAAGAGTTTCCCTATGCTCCTTATCCCTAAACACCTACAACCTCAGTTCTCAAGAAGGTGCTATAAGAAAGGTCCTAGCTGAGTGTAAGTTGGATCATCTCAGAGCACAGAGCAGAGAGCTCTGCTTTGAGAAAAAAAAAAGATGGTTTTAAATATTTACTTGTTTTGCGAGAGAGGGAAGAAAGGGAGGGGCAGTGTAAGTTGGATCATCTCAGAGCACAGAGCAGAGAGCTCTGCTTTGAGAAAAAAAAAAGGTGGTTTTAAATATTTACTTGTTTTGCGAGAGAGGGAAGAAAGGGAGGGGCAGGGGGAGAAAGAGAGAATATCAGGTAGACTACCTGTTGCAGGCAGAGCCCGACTCAGGGCTTGATCCCATGAATGCAAGATCATGACCTGAGCTGAAACCCAGAGTTGGAGGCTAAACCAACTGAAACACCCAGGTGCCCCTGCGAGAATAATGCAGGTTGCGGGCTGTGAGGGGAACTCTCACTAAGAGACAAAGCGTGACCTTAACCCAGATTCAGAATCCATACCTTGAGGAATTCTCTGACCTAAGTGACTCATTTGGAGGTTTTCTAGAAAGTTTATTGTGCAGTAGCCTCATGAAATTTTAAGGTATTCCTTTTGCAAGGTCTAGGTCTGTAATTTCTTATCCCCTACAATTTCATCAACAAGGATTAGGGTACTATGGCAGTTAAGTCCCAGGAAAAGAATACTTTTGGATATTCTCTCATATGTAATTTTGAAGAGCAATGGACGCGGATGATCTTCCCAGAGGACAGAACCAGTGCAGCTGTATTAAGAGATCTAGGAAGCCACTTTTACTGATGGGTAGGAATCTTTGCCACCCCTCTCTGGCGGGATACGATACATGTTTGAGAGCAGTAACCATCATAGTTTCTAAATAGTGGTTCCTGGCATGTTTAACTTTTTTGACCCCACCACTATATGTGGAGTGTGTTGGGTGCTTAATTTCACAGGCTCCTATAGTGTTAAGAGCCTCATTTGTTTGTACTGAGAGCAGAGGTCTTGAACATGGAGGTGGACATGGTAATCAGACAGTCTCTGATTGTTTGTTTTGAATAATGAGCCTTTGATTGTTAGTGGAGGAGTTCATAGTGGAAGTGTTTGGGAAATAGTATGTATGAAAAAGAATAGTATGAATGTTAGCCAGACTATAGATAGAATATCACGGAAATCTTCGGTCTTCCCGGCATCATTGGCTCCCTCATTTAAATAAAGAACCCAGTTTCCTGTGGTATAAAATTTTCATTTAGTGCAGGGTACCCTTTGTATCTTCTCCTGGTACCCTTTCTACAAATGGGATGGTCATAGAAAACGGTGTTAAATACTAAACCATTTCAGTGACTGGTTTAGGGTTGAATAGGTGTTCTAAGCCAGGCTAATTAGAACCCTCTCTGTGACCTTTTTGTTAATGCTATTGGAGAAAAAGCATTATCTTTACTAGAATTGCTAAACCAATAGGATGTGAATCTTGGGGTGCCCATAGCCACCAGCCCACCATGCCCAGAGAGCCTTTTTGTGGCAGCAGAGAGAAAGAGAGCAGAAAAGTAAGCTGGAACCCTTCTTGTGTATTTGGAGCCCCAGGGTCTATAAAGTCATCCATTTTTCCCCTAAGCTAATTTGCACACTGTCGCATACATGACAAAGTAGTTGGGAGCGAAAAAGTATAAATACTTAATTATCTGCCTGGAGGATAGCTTCAAAGAGGACAAGGCATTTGAGGTGGGTTTCAAAGAATGAGCAAGGGTTTTCCAGTCAGAGAGCAAGGGAAAAAACAAGGATAATAGTGTGACTGAAGGTAGACTTAGGAGAGTTGGCATTATAAGGAGAGAATGGACATTCCAAACAGCAAGTAGGACAGAGAAATAGACGTTAATTCCTCAAAGGTAGTGTGGGGGCCAGATGATGTAGGCCTTGTTTGCTGTCCAGTTGGTTCCAGCTTCATCATCTAGCCTCAGAGGGTATTTTGAGGGTAAGTAGCAGAACAACATGATCCCACTGGGGGATGAGGTAGGCTTGCCAAGAAGCATGGGTATTGGGAAGAGGTGATACTGGAGGAGCAAAATGCCTGGAAGCGAATCCTGGCTCTGTCATTTACTCCTTGGGTGACTTGGGGTAAACTATTTAACTTCTTTTTGCCTCACTTTCTTTGTCTGTGAAATGGGGCTGATATTAATAGCACCCATAGCACTTGCAGATTCGTTACAAATATTAAATAAGCTACATGTAAAACACCTATGTAAGTGCTTGACACATGCTGACTGTTCAGTAAAGGATTATTATCTGCACTTGAGAAGTAAAATGTGGGGGATAGAATTGAGGAAAACTCTCCATCATTTGCACGTGATATTCCTTTAACATGGATTAGTTTCTCAGCCTAGATAGCTGTCTGCCAACAGACAGGGAGGCTCCAGGAAAATAGCATGGAGGACAGTGGTTTTGGGTAGAAAAAGAGGGACAGAGCAAAGAACTGGTTCAGAGCATGTAATGTCACTCCAAGTATGGGCTTGGGTGGCCAGAGGGTGGCCTGAGTTCACGGGGGAAATGCTAGAAATGGCTGTGATTAGGGAGAGAGACTGCAGAGGCCAACAGCCAATGGGAAACTGGTGTCTAGTGATGGCCTTGACTGGAGGAAATCAGTGGAAGAGCCTTTGAAGATGTGAGAGATGACTCTTCCATTGAAACTGTGGACAAGGGTCTGTAGGAGGCCAGAGCAATAGCTCGGAGGGCACAGGGCTGGATCATTCAGTTCACGCCACAGTGAGAAGTTCCGTGGGATCCTAAGAGTCACCACAAGTCAGAGATGCCATTTGATGCCCTAACACCCAGAACCCAGGTTTAGCAGACACTTTGTTCCAGGTGTCAGCAGCAGCATGGGCAAAGACAGAAAAGAGTTGAAAGGTAGAGAAAGACAAGGAGGAAACAGAGGAAGGGAGGGAGTGTGTGTGAGCACAGGAAAAGAGGAAGTGAGACAGAGGAAAAGAAGGACAGGAGGCATACAAGGTGGGAACGGATTCAGAGCTCGCATACTGCGCCTACTGGGTACGTTCTCTCAAGACCGTTTCCAGCTGTGCCAGAGAGTCTCCCGGGGAGATGTGATAAAACCAGAGAATTCCACTGATATGTCTGTTTCATATTCTTGGCAGTCCTTATTGAAATGATTGCCTCCCTTGCCATTGTCCTTGGAGTAGATACATAGAATTCTTCTCTATATTAAAAATCCACAGACACTTATATTTGGCGCACAGGCTGAGCCTGTCCTCCGAAGCTACAGCAGAATAGCAGCTGTGGGAGACTTTCTTGACTCTTGAAAGCTCAAGTACATTGTACTCTTCCTTCTTGACTGGTTGGAAGGAAGACTTCGTATGTATGTTGCATATACCAGACCAGTGGAGCACTGCTTTGAAGGTGGGAATCACCCAGCTTTCCCGCACGCAGAGTATTGAAGATAGTGTCTGGGGAAATACTTGTTGCTCAGAAACTGCTAATGAGTTAACTATTTGCGGCTGCTTCAAGAACCACAGTTAACCGGAGGAGAAAAAGAAAAGAACAGTTGGACCTCCTCGGATTTGAATTGTTGGCCCATCAGCCACTGCTCTGTGACTGTGGGCAAGTTACTTTACTTCTAGGACCCTTCCTTTCTTCATCTGGAATGTGGGCAAAATAATATCAGAGACTCTACTGAGTTGTACTGAAGACCAAAGGAGTTGATACGCGATACCTACTGTGTGTTCGCTAAGTGTTAGCTAAACACAAGATCACACTCTCCTTTTCCAGTGTTGTCTTTGAAACGCCTGTCAATCAAAGTTCTAGCAATTCACAAAGGGGACACATATATGCTGTAGCATGTGAAATTTGAAGAAAAAACATGCCACCTCAAACATGATCACTTCTGGAACATTCTGCCTGGTTTCAGCATGCACTCTGACCCTGTCCACTTAAACCATAGTTGGTCCTTGAAGGGCAAGTGAGAATGTAAGAAACCTGACCCCATGTCCAAGCTCTGACCATTGCTGTCTGATCTTAAACAAGCTGCTCATGTAACTGCATCTTAGAAAGCTCTGGTCTGTCTGGGTCATTATTATATTCTCAGTGTGTAGAATAGGGCTTGGCAAGCATATAGCAAGCAACAGTCATCTCTCGAATCAGTGAATTTATAAAATTGGACTTCGTAAAAAGTAAATGAGATGATAATAATAATAGTTAATGGTTTTTGAATGCTCATGGCATACCAGGCACTATTCTGAGCACTTTACATGCGCCGATTATTGATTTTTCCTAACCATCCTGTGATGGTGGGAAAGTTATCTCTGTTGTGTAGATGTGCACCTTTGGGCAAAAAGAGAGTAAAGAAATTGCCCAAAGTCACATAGCTAGAAATGAACAAAACCAAGATTTTCCCAAGCAGTCCGACTGTGGAACCTAGGCTTTTCGTGTCAGTGGTCTGTTGGTCATCAATGTGGGTATTCTAACTCCCTGCCCAATACCCCGTTCCCATCTTTTGATAACTACCCAGATTTTCATTCAGTTATTTAAACCTGCTTCATCTGAAGCTTATGTGCGTGACAACCTGATGCTTTAGAATTTACTTTCTTCAAATGAGGATATATTTTCTGGGTGTGAGGATAGTGTCCTAAATAAGGAAAAATAGAACTCTGAAAATTGGAATATTGACATTTATTCATTACTTTCATCTTATTCTCAAATCACATTTAAGTTCTGTCAGTTGTCTAATGAGTGACTTTGAGTCAAAATAGTCTAGTCGAGAATGTTGCGTTGCTTTTTATGTTCATGTCTTTCTGCCTCTTTCAATCTCAAACAGTCCTTCAGTCCTTCTTTGCTTTTCTCCTCTTGTCACTTTAGAGGATGACGTGGAACTTACTTTGTGAAATATCCTTCCGTTTGAGTTTGTGTTTGCTCATGATTAGATTTAGGTTGTGCATCTTTGGCAAGAACATGACGCATCTTGTGAGGTGTCTGCATAGATGCCCCCCTCATCTTGACCAAGTTCCACACCAAACATCAAGTCACTCCATCCCCTACTGTGAACACCCTCCTTACCCTGCTCAGGCTTTGACACTCTGCTCTGGCCTGCCCCAGCTTCCATCTTCTCCTCCCTACACCGGCGCCTAAGTTGCCCAGGACCTACCTACTTGCTTTTGGACTGTTTTAGGAACAGAGAGGGAAGGAAATGAAAGAAAGGATTATAAGGAAGAGAAAGAACAGGAAGAAGAGTCAGACCTTAATAGCCCACCATACCTGTTGATTTTCAGTTGTAATAGCCAACTGATCTTTGTAGTTTCAGCCAATATGAGAGTTGGTTGGTTTGTGTCTGCTGTTACTTGCAAAACAAAACCTATTAACCAATATACGAAGTTCATAATAAATAGTAGGTAAACAATACATGAAACTCTTGTGGGATGGTGGTGGCATTACACTTGGAATCCTAAGACCTGAGTTTAACCCAAGAAATAACTGTGTCATATTGCACAAGACATGTACATTATTAAAGCCCTAGGTCCCTTTCATAGAAAGTGGAGATAATAGTTTTTTATGAATTGCTGTTAAGCTACTATTAGGGGTTGAATTATGTCTCCCCCCAAAAGATATGTTGATTTCTGAGCCCCCATGCCTCAGAATGTGACTTTATTTGGATATAGAGTCACTGCAGGTAGAAGAATTTCAGTTGACGTCCTACTGGAGTAAGCTGGGCCCTTCATCTAATACAAGTGGCCTTCTTACAAGAAGATGGCCATGTGAATACATGGAAAAACAGAGACAGTGCTTGTGAACATGAGGCAGAGATTGGAGGGATTTACCTGGGAGCTGAGGAATGCCAAGTCTTTTTGGTCACCACCAGAATATAGGAGAGAGTCATGGACAGATTCCCCGTCAGGTTACGGATGGAACGAACCCTGCCAACACCTTGATCTTGGACATCTGGCCTCCAGAACTGTGAGGGAAAACACCTGTGTTGTTCTAAGCTGCTCAGTTGGTGGTACTTAGTTATAGGACCCCTAGGAAACTGGCGTACGTGTTTTATAAAATTTAAAGACTCATGCAAACATAAGCAGTTACCATTAGGATATCTTTCTAACTTTGCTATTGAGAACAACAGAAGTCTTCGAAAAATTTCCATCCTTTCAAAAGCTTTCTTTGTTCTTGTTGCTGTGTTGGAAAAGACATAGAAGATCATGAGAATCAAGATGACCTCTTCCTTACACCTTATACCACAGAATCGTCACTAATGAACGCACCAGGAGAGATGACTGATATGCCTTTAAGATGTCCCCTGTAGTTGAGACCTCACGTGATGTCTACCTGGGACAAGATTGTGTTTAATCATAAAGGATATACTTTTTCCGAGTCACAATGTATCTTCTGTGCTTCCAAATAACACGGACAGTAAACTTTGATTATAGTTTCTTTGCATCAGACATGCTCCAAGCATTTCATGTGTCTTAATCCCTTTTAAATTGCACAACAAGCTTACAAGGGAGGCATTATTCCTCTTTTTCATTTCTAACTAAGGAGACTGTGCACAGAGAAATTAAGTAGTACGCCTCATACTGCACTGATAGTAGGTGATGGAGCTGGGTTTCCAGTCCAAGCATCTGGTTCTGTAGCAGTTCTACACCACCATACTATGCTGCCGCTTGCAACCATTTCCAAAAGCCAACTCTATACAAAAGTGTGATTGTGATAGTAAACCATCTTATTTAAATATTTAATATTTAAATGCAAGTTAAACAGCACTTTGGAGGTGGTAACATAGAATAATGGCACCATATGCATATATATATTTATAGATATGTCTGCTATATATTCGTGACTAGAGATATATAGATGTCATGCCTTGTTGAGTAGAGATGTATGTATGTATGCATATGTAACTATAGGAAATTTCTGGTTCATGCAGTTGGCTAAATATGTGCTTGGAGTATTGTACACTTTCAAATTATTTTGAAAATGGATGTATGGCTACATGACTATTTAAGATGATAAGGTCCAAATGAGGAGACTTGTGTTTGTTATACCAATATTACAGGATTGAAAGGAAGTGTGGTAAGTAAGATGGATTGTCACCAAAGAATGCTGCAGGAGAGGTATCTAAACTTATTCCTTCAGGAGGGTACAGATATGTCTCTCGGGAGGCAGGTGAACCCAGATGGATTAGGATTTGGGGAAGGAAGATTCAAAGTGTATGTACTTACCAGCTTTGGCCCTGGGATCATCTCAGCATATCCCAGTGAGAATAGATCAGCACCTTTCCATCCCCCCACCCCCAGAGACTGTGTATCTCATTTAAAACCAGCATGGACCCTAGAGAGTGATGATGGAAGGGACGTCTTTTTACTGGTAAGATGTTCTTGGGAGTTCCTCTGGTAACATCCTCTTGGAGAGAAAAGATAAAGCAGAGAAAGAGGAGTGACTGGGAGAAATTCTTCGATTTTTCTATTTGCCTCCTTCCAACCCCCCACAAAAAAAAAAAAAAAAAAAAAACCCAGGCAGTGACCAAGATTACCTTGAATTGGTAATAATGTCCTTTGCTATTTGGCTGAGTAAAAGAGAAGGAGTAAGAGAAGTTGAGTTGTAGATAATCAATAAAGTCAACACTTTTGCCCATCAGAGTTTATGGTGATGAAACTTGTTTCTGCTACATTGATAATGAACTGAATCTTCTTCAGGAACCCCATTGTTCCAAAGTATTTCATTTGTGCCTTGTTTGTGGTCATTGGACTACAAAGTTAACTTTTGTTAAATTACCTGCCTGTTCCTAGGCAAGATTCACCAGTAGAAGACAATCCATCTAAAGTAGTTGACTTCCCTTGCCCTACTGAGAAAGGAAAGCTTGAGGGACATCAACCTACAGAAGTCTTGGGGGATGGATCCTCCATGTCTGCCACAGTCATCTTGTAACTATCCCATTCTGTTGCCTCTGCACACTTGGCCTTCCAACAATCCCTCCACTCATGTTGTGTATTCATGAATATAGGCTATCATCTCTTGTCATGTCTCTTAGGTTGGTTTAAACACCTTGGCACTGTTCCATCATTATTATTTCTCCTGGGTCCCTGGTTTTTAAAGTATTTACTTTTGATTACTCAATTTTATGTGGTCAGAGAGTACCCTTGATCTTCTACAAGTCAAAGAATACCCATGACCTGGGAACTCTATTATTTACCTTGAATTTTTGTTAGGGGCACATTACACTCTGAGCAGTTTCTCCTCAACTTCTTCCTTAGTACCTTTTCTGGTAAAACAAAGTGCTCTTATTATTGTATGCATTTATTCACAGTAATTGTGTTTCTTTGTTTTGGGGCTGAATGACGGCAGTCACTGAATTTTTCTTTCTAGGTTACTTCTGATGATTTCCCTGGTCAAACTCTCTTTTTGCTGCCCCACAGGATTTTCCTTTTGAGATGCACAAAACTCGGTCTATTGGCAAATTAGAGGGAGATGTTTGTCCCCCAGTGAAAATTTAAGTTACAGATTTAGTACCACGTACACATTTGTTTCTCATAGTAGTATCTTAAAACTCACCTGCTTTGGGAGAGAGATTTCAACTACAACGGTCAAAATGACTCTTAACAGCATAAAATATATATCTTAATAAATATCAACTGGTTCTAAAATAATCATAGAGTTTATTTTTTCCACTAGCACTGAAACCAATTATCTGTTTTAGTAATGGAATTTTACTCAATCTGGATTAGTTAATGGTATTTATGAGGAACTTACCATGCATTGGGTAATTGTCTAGGTGCTTTACTTGTGTTAGTTTAATCTGCCCAGCCCTAGGAGGTAAGAGAAATGATTGGCCCCATTCTACCAATGATGACCTAAGGCTAAGAGAGAGTAGACCAAGTTATCCAGATTCTTGGTGTACAAGAGAGAGACAGGATTTGAACCCAAGTTCTGAATCCAGGATAGTGCTTTAAGCTCTGCCACAAACACTGAACTGTGTGACTGCTCTTAAGAGCTATGCATTGATTCTTAGGCATTTCATCAGATTTTCTCCCTTTCAAGCTTAGTTACTTTCTAAAGGCACATTTTGCTTAGAATTGATTTCAAATACGTTACATTTAGCTCCATGAAACTTTTCAATTGAATTGATTTAGAATTAAGTACTGCATCTTTCAGCAAAGTTTAGGTAATGAACTTTCTTTGGGCATGCTTCTCAGCATTTGGTCTGTTTTTGCCATAGAGTTGCATTCCAACTAATATAAATTATTTTTTTATATTTTTTATATTATATTATTTTTTTATATTTATATTAGCCACCTATATAAAAAATTATTTTTTTATATTTATATTAGCCACCTAATATAAATTATTTTTTCTGTCTAAAAGTTGGCTCTGTTTTTTGACAGACAGTGGATGGGCTGCTCCACTTTTTCTTTTCTTTTTTTTTTTTTTGAGTAGGTTCCATGTGGAGCCCAATGCAGGGCTTGAATTCATGACCCTGAGATCAAGACCTGAGCTGAGATTAAGGGTCAGTTACTTAGTCACTCAGTCAGACACATTTTGTCTTTCTTCACCGTCAGTATTAAGTGTAGTAGCAAACAGAAGTGCATCAGGTTTCTTGGTAATTGAGATGGGACAGGACAAAAGAAACCTCCTCATGGCCAAAAATGAGTTCTATACTAGCAAGATACTAAATTTCAACAAAGATATATCTACAGAAAAGCTTGTTGCCCAAAATGGTGACCTGTTTTCTAGCATTTTTCAGTGCTAAAAATGGCATGTTACCAGTGCAAAAAAGATGGAGGCATGTCTTTTTCAGTTTCTCCCGTAATTTTAGTTCAAAGAGGACCCAGCTTTAAATTACAAGATTAAGATAAGAGGTAAAGAACAAGTAACTACAGAAAGAAGAGTCATAAATCTGCACACTCTTACAGCTATGTCTAACCAGTAACACTTCATGAAAAATATACAATGAAGTAAGTGGTATAGGAGGAAAAGAAAAAGAGAATTAACTAAAGTATAGTGATCTGATGTCCTACCAAATTCAGTGTCATTCGTTTCCATTGCTCAGTCTGGAGCTGACGGGATGAGAGTTCTGTGCCCTTAGATCCAAGAAAATGTTATGTAAATGGCAGCCCTACCTTGAGACCAAGTCGGGTCTCACCTTTCCAAGATCTTTTTGGAGGTCATGAATGAATCTCTAAGAAGTTAAAGTAAATGGGCTGAAAACAGAGTGAGCTTTCACTGCCTGGAGGTGACCAACAGAAACCAAAAGTCAGGATTGGGTTCTGTGGTTTTATCTTACGGGCTAAAGGCATAGCTCTAATTCCTGCAAAGGAATTCACAGGCAGGTAGCCACACGAGTACAACAAAAGGTAGAAAGCAAACCAATATAGGTCACATAGTTCAGCATTATTTTGAAAACTTATTTCTCTATCTGTCCTCTTCATCTTTGGCATCTACACAGACAGAGAACACATGCGTCCACACGCGCGCGCACACACACACACACACACACACACACACTCTACCAAATCAGACAAAAAAATGCTTTTGGAAATTTATTAAGCAATTCCTACAGAATCAAAGGATAATGAAGATTTTCAGTTTAACCCCGTGTGACTGGGTATACAAGTGCGTATGTTTGTCTAGTGGTGGAGCTAATCATATACAGACTGAATTGTCTACAAAATCTATGAGAAACCTGGTGTTTTAAGAAGGGTGCTATCGACCAGAATGCCGCTTCTCAAAAATTCTTAGTGCCTTCCTGAACCACAGCAGCAAGTCACTTGAGAGTGCACTCGGGCAAATCACACTCTGTCATCGTGTCACGGATCATAATGAAGCACAGAGGCTGACTGAACCAACAGCCCTCGCCGCTAATCTCCATGCCAGACTGGAGGCTTGAGAAGTTTTCTGATGGGGATAGAGGGGAAGAGATTGAAAGCTGAAGTGAATGATTAAAGCAAAATGAACCCCATAGGTAAAATTATTTCAGTAGCCACATGTCTTATAGCCGGAGTTTTGATGATTAAGAAAATGAATAGAACAAGTCAGAAATTCCCTCGCTGCCTCAGGTCAGTGAATAGTAGGGTCAATCATGGCGCAGCGGATTGACTTCTGCCTGGGAGCCAGGCCAGAGCCCACCATCCAGAGACATATGGTGAGGAGGGAAATATGGGTCATTGCGAGGGAAATGGAGCCTTGTCAGCCCTTACCACTGGAAAAAGTAGAAATGTGTACCTCTTTTGTTCATGTCCTACTTCTTTTTACACATTTAAGGACTCCCTCAATGAGCAGGGGTTTTTTGTTTGTTTTGGTTTTTTTTGTTTTGTTTTTTTAATTCACAGAAGGGTGATTTTTTTTTTTTTTTCAGTTTATTGATTTATTTGACAGAGAGCATGCACACTAGTAGGGTCAGGGGCAGTGGGAGAGGGAGAAGCAGGCTCCCCAAGGAGCAGAGAACCTGACTTGGGGCTCCATACCAGGACTCTGGGACCATGACCTGAGCTGAAAGCAGACGCTTAAGGACTGAACCACCCAGGCACCCCCCTTGGCGATTTTTTAAAAGAAGGATAAATAACAACATGCAAGTTTATTTATAAGATTCCACCAGCCGATCACTGTAATAGATCACTGTAAATGATTTTATTTTAGTTCTGTTCATTCTTTCCCCCCCGAATATAGAAGTAATTAATTTCCATTGGAGAAAAAAATGGAAAGAAAATTGTATGGAGGAAAAGAAGGAACGCTGACCTTTCTGCGACCAGTAATAACTGTACATCACACTTAGATGTGTTTTGTGTCCACTGTTTTTCCACACATACACATTTCTTCCATAGTTAGAGCTTTAATGTACATAGAATTGTACATCCTGACTTACTTAATTTAGTGATAGGCGTTTTTGTCAGTAAAATCAAAATCGCTTTTAATGACACTATGATATTTCACCATACTCCTAGATCTATAATGTACTTTTTCATTCCAGTGTTATGGGACAATTACTTTGTTTTTGTTATTAATCTGTGATGGAGATCTTTGAACAAGAACATTGTTCACATTCCTGACTGTTTTTTAATGATTGTCCAGAAGTCCTTTTTTTAAAAAATTTTATGTCGCTCTTTGGGGTAAAACAAGACCATCAAATATATACAGTATATTCTAAACGTGGGGCCCTCCACGGACCAATACTTGACCTTATTTCTAGCTTTAGCTGTATAATTCACCAGCGAATGTACTAAATGCATATTACATAATTTACAAAACTCATCCTTCCTTCGATTTCATCAGCCACACGTGCGAGGTGCAGAGCCGTTCTGTGGGGCCACGTGAAGCGTTGTGAGTTGTGGTTACCGTGATTGCAGATTCATTGCTTTAGGCGTTGTAGAAATGCAACGCTTTCAGGGTGAGTAAATCTTTCCATGGACACCCCCACAGCTAGATAAATGATACCTTGGGAAAGTTATAAATTTCTATCACTTGATTTCAACTGGAGAATGGAATACCACAATGCTGACTCCTCCGTCCTCATCAGATCACAAACAACGATAGACTTTTCATCTGATTCGACACGGCAGCTGAGTCTGCCGTATCCATTTCTGACTCTGCAAGGCTGTCAATCTCACCACTGACTAATCTAAAACCTGCATTTGCCAGGTCACTTGCCTCGATGCCAGATGGAGAAGACTGCCACCGTATCCAGTTTGTAAGCTTGAGTATCTGATCAGAGGGAGAAAAAAAAAAATAATCATGCTTCTTGTGACCAACAATGGAAAGAACCATGTGACAATCCACAAATGATGAACTGATGGGAGGGAAAAAAAAAAACAAAACAGGACGTGGAAGCTGACAACACAATCCACCTCTTGCCAGACACGGTTAATGTGTATCCATATAAACATATAAAAGCTATATTTTAACAAAACTGGGTATGCTCTAGAAAGTACTTCTCAACTGTGCAAAATGGCTCTACCCCTAAGCCATTGGAGAAATGAGCTTTTCAAGGCTCTGCTGAAAGAGTGGGTCAGAGGAAGGTAAAATAGACAACGGGTGAGGTAATTACTGGGATCAAAGTGTAAATATTTTAGAATGGAAATCTGCACAGGGTAAAACTCTGCTCATTTCTATCTGTTTAGATCTGGCATAGAATCATACATATTTAGGCACTGTTTTTCCTGTGTGATGATAATATGATTGGGGTAGCAATAATAACATTTTGAATTTTTATAGTACCTTATAGCCAATGGAGTTGAAGTGTAGCACAATATGCCAACCCAAAATATGCCATTTTAGCATGATTATTTTGAGCTGAAGTCAATCGAGGAGAAACAGATGAAAGTAAAGCTCTCTGCCTTCCCTCTGTTTGACTAACAACAGAATATGCATTTGTAAAGGGTTCCTTTCTACGGGGAAGGACAGAAGTTAATCACAGGGACAGCTCTAGACCCTTGTCAGCCCAGAACAGAATCCCAGGAGCCTACTTAATAACACTTGCTAAAACGAAACTGCACCTACCATTAGTGTTCCCCCATACATTTGCCTTCCCAATAATCTGCTCACTCCAAAAGCTCAAAGCCTTTTTCCTTTGTCTTGTTCATTCACTAAAAATATATTGTTCTTTTGTTACCAGGCTGTATCAACCCAAGTTTTGGCTCCCACTTTGATCTACTTGTCACTGGGTAGTCCCATGTGTGTGCCCAGTGCATCAGTCAGTACGCTTGTGTTTGTCTCTTTGTTGTTCATCTGTCTTTCCTCAGTTTAACTTTGGAGGGCCCCAGCCAGTGAACCTCACATGGGTACAGGAAAACTCTCCCCCACCCCCTTACAAAGTGCTCATGTCTATTATTATTATTATTTTGATGTACGTATACACACATTGCACAACTCAAAGATGGAGAGACATGGTATTTATAGAGGTGGGGACACAGATAAGATTCATACACAGTGTTTCCCAGCCAGAGACAAACGGTTCTGGGTTTGCTATCAAATTTTCTCATTTCATGTCTTTCTACGTGACTTTTTACAAAGACAAAATCCTAAACTTAGCATCAAGGAGCTCATACAAGGGCTCCAAGGGCTTTGAAGGTGGAGCTTCCCTGCCACTGACTTACAGAGGTAGCTGGCAGAGATTGTCCATTCACCAAAGATGGCTTGAGTGGGCCTTTCAGTGGCTACTTATCAGGAAAGTACATGTGCCTAAAATGGTTCTAAGAGGCATTTTGGGGTTTGGGCTTTTGGACCATTTTGTGATACTTTTTGTTCTAGAGTTGCTTTGCCCGTCCCTTAACTTTTATTTCCTACTTAATTTGCTTTTTGGTTCAGGTTATAGCGAGGGAGTGTTACCCAATATCAGAGCAGACATTAGGGTCAAAAAGCCCACATGGGGGGCACCTGGGTGGCTCAGTGGTTTAAGCCTCTGCCTTCAGCTCAGGCCGTGATCTCAGGATCCTGGGATGAGTCCCACATCGGGCTCTCTGCTCGGCAGGGAGCCTGCTTCCTCCTCTCTCTCTCTCTGCCTGCCTCTCTGCCTGCTTGTGATCTGTCTCTGTCAAATGAATAAAATCTTAAAAAAAAAAAAAAAAAAAAAAAAGCCCACATGGACTTTAGGGGTGGAGGCAGCATGTTAGGGCTGTCACAATACTGAGGACATAAACCAAGAGGAAGTTGGTAAAGATTATTGGCAAAAATGTGTGTGAAACCATATTGAAATTCAAGTAGAGCATTTTTTTTTAACGTTAGGACCTTGATATTATTTTTAAATGGTATTCTATGTAGGTATATTTGTATTTGCTTCTTGATGTATTTCCACATGTCTCTGAGTATAATGTCTCTGTGTACCTGTGTGTTTGACGTGCATACTTTGTGCAGGTGTATATAGTGTACATATGAGTATGTGTGCATAGTGTCTGTTATATGAGAGAATGTTCTCAGAATTGGTTAGAACTGAGAACTGATGGTCTGAACTGTTCTCCCGATATTTTTATTTTCTGCATATGAAACATCTAATATTGGACTTTGTGAGCAATATTATCATTTGCACATGACTATAAGTAAATAATTAATAACTTCCTGAGGTTTATGGTCTCCAAGGAAGTCCTTACCAAAAAGGAGTGGTGGGATCTTGGTAACTGGCTTGCATTAGAGGTTACCTAGCTCCGGCCTGATAACTGACATGAGGAGTGTCGGCTGGCAGAGCTCGAGTCAAGGGTTTAGCCCTGTGTCTTCAGTTCTTCTGAGTTGGTGCATCACCACTCCTATAATCTTGAGTCTCTGGGGTTTTTTTGTTTGTTCATTTTTATTGGTTGGTTTGGTGTTCACCTGTTTTAAGTAGACCGGCAGAGAAATTGGATTGGAGATGCTCTGGATTTTCCCACCTCCCTTGATTTACCCAAGTTGCATGGTAAAAAGACTTTTGCTCCAATATCCTGCTTCTAGTCTGACAGTCCCAGGGTACTCGCCAAATACCTGTTTTCTCCTGCTCGCCACAATGAGTTTGACTCTTGGTTGTAATGGTTTTCCTACTAGACTTCGGGTCCCCTAAGGACTGAGGCTGTCGTATTTGTACTTGGTGCGTGGTACATGGCTACCCACTAAATACTGGCCTGAAGGCGCAAATAAATCAACAGCAGGTAACTGAGGAAAGCTCCCAGGCTCTCACGCAAATGCCGAGTATAAAGAATTAGTCTTGGACATGGAATCCTTCTCCTCTGCTGGTTAGGCAAACAAAGCCAATGTTTTAAATAAGTACATTGTAAAGAACATCAGTGGCAGAATTTAGTGGAGAAGCAAGACAGCCCATGTGAAAAATAACCTCTTTTTTTTTTTTCCCTATATGAAGTTTCAGCTTATTTTGCTGAGTGTAAAATTCTTTTATATACTTTAATGTGAAGGAAGGAGGCTGGCTTTATTATATAGGCATAAATGTGGAATGAGGAACTTTGAAAAAGGAAAGCAGTTGAAATTCTGTGTAGAAATGTTTTAAAAGACTAATGTCTGCACACTGTTGTATATTTGGGAATCAAGTGACCGTGAAAAGGAAAGAAAAGAGAGAAACTCCTTCCTATTTGTACCAATAAAATGTAAATGTATGTTATTTCCCTATGAACATCATCATACTGGATTTGTAGAGCACTGTGTCCTAGAATTTAAAATGCAACAATCCATAGAGAGAAACTGTTCCTCTAGCAGCCTAACCTTGAAGAAGAAAAAAAAAAAAGGGGGGGGGGTTAAAAGCAAATACATGTGCAGAAAAAAAATTTCTTCCTCAACTCACATACTAGAAATCAAACCAATTTTATTTCAAACTATTAGCGAGCAATGCCCTGCCTATTTACCACCTGCATTTTCCCAATAATTTATAATTAGAACTCAGCAGTAAGTATTGATTTCCAATTGATGGATATCATCTGTGTGCTAATAAACTGACAGACCTTCAGAAATCTATCCAGGGAGACCTTTAGAATCCATGACATGAGTTAAACATATTTTATTTAACACCAGAGGAAATTTGCATTTCATCTCTCAGGCTTTTACGAAGCTGCTGTAAATGATTTAGATTAGCTTTTAGATTTCAGAGTCATTTCATTTCAATTTGGGCACACTCTTGTATAATTCTTAGCCTTTGTTCAACCAAATGGAGACGACCGACATTTAGCGTGTGGAATAACATGTCAAAAATATGGGATGCTTCAATTCACGGCTTGTGGATTTAGTAAAGATGTGGAATAAAGCCTTTGATGCGTGTAGAAATCACAGTAAAATGTAAGTGAAACCTAATTGTAAAATGGAAATGAGGTCTAATTGTTTACCATGCTCTCATAACTGGGAGCCTGCTGGGTAATATGCTACAACTCCCCCTAGGAAGTGGTAACGCCATGTTCGCTGAGGTCCAGGGAGGTTTAGCTCTGACAAATGCTCTCATTGTTGATGAGCAAATGGGTGGGGCACCTCTTTGAGGAATGAGATCTTGGGTTTGATGGGGCTGGCAGCTCTGATTCAAGGCATGGGCACCATGGGCAGATGACACATACACATGGAAAAGACTAGGTTTTCACATTGCAAGAGAGGGGAGGGAGGGCAGATTCGTGTCCTTAAAAGGTAGCTCTGAACCAACTGAGGTTCCTAGGTGAATGCATTGTTCTCTTATTTTTCTAATCTGAGGAGAGAAAAATAAGGTTGAGGAGTCCTCATCGTTAAATACTTGGCATTACGAATGTGTCAATGTACTGTAATTTCATTTAGATTTTTCTAGCAGAACCAAGTTTTTGGGGTGTTCTTCTTTACTTTTTTTTTTTTTTTTGTCTTGTTTTGTTTTCAAGGAAAGACGGCAACAAACAGGTTTAATATAAAGTGGATGCCCTTGAGCATTTCTGTGTGGATTTTGTTTGTTTTCTGGAAAAAAAGGATCCTATTAGCAGGTTCATTTGTATAATAATCATTCATTAAAATAGGCTCCGTGGCAATGAAATACCGCACTTGAATTCCAGCACAAAGCCTTTAAAAAGCTAAAATGTCAAAACAATAAAACTAATTAAGGCAACAAAATAGCTTTTTCCAGCTTAATGACAAGCTGGTCCAAAAACACACTTCAGTGATTTTTCTTTCCTCCAGAGACACTTTAAGTAAAGCAAGGATAGAATTTTCCACCATTATTATCGAGTCCAGTGTCAGCTAGGAACCTAGCCCAACTGAACTGTCTGGCAGAGAAGGTAACATGTCTACTTTTGGCTTCCCTCCCTTGCTCTCCCTCCCGCCTGTCTTCCACCGACAGTGATGAAGTTTTCCCATGCTCCAGCACTGTGGAAGGCTCGCAGACTGAGCCAGCTGTGGACCCTGAAGTCCTGCAGCTGATGAACCAGACCAGAAGACAACACATAAATGAACTCTAATCTGGGGGAGAAATGGAACACGTTTTCAAATGACAGGAAAATTGCAAGAACGGTAGATAGAACTTCTGTAGACCCTGTACCCAGAGATCAGATTCAAATTCCGCCATCTTGCTTCCAGCAATGTCTTAGTAGCGGCAAAGGCTCTACTTCAGGATCATGGATTGGTCCTAGTCGTCACCCTCCCGGAATCTCTTTGATGTGGAAGAGTTCTTCATGATGTCTTTGTTCTTTTTGTTTTGTTTTGTTTTGTTTTGTTTTTAAGGTTAATCCTTTATTGAAGATTCTAGGTCGGTCGTTTTAAGGCTCTCTCTCGCTTGGGGATTGTTCTGTGTTTCCTGTTGATGATATCATGGTAATATATCCTTAGTTGAGGTTTTACAGAGACTGTGCTCTTTTTATTCCGTTTTACTGGGTGGCCCACGATGTCCCTTCTTCCTACTGGTGGTGGTGGTGGTGATGTTGGCATTTGATTTATGTATCATCCGCCAGGATTTTCCACTCTGAGTTACTTTTTTAAAGAAAATGTGGGGTACTTGGAGACCGGGGAAAATTCTCTTTCTCACTCCGTATTTCCTCACTAGTTTTTAACGTCCTTGGATGTTTCTTGCCTCTGTTGATTTTTACCCTCTTGGTCGCCCAAAGATGGTTTTCCCTTTATATTTAGAATGTATTCTTATTAGGTGGCTTTGTGTTATAAGGAAGAGTTCTGTCTTCTTATTTAAGTATCTTTTCATTTACTTATTTATATCATTGTTGACACATAGTTTCTTACATTTCTTATTTCTACTATTTAGTGGATTTGAATCCATTCCCGTTATTATTTATCTGGATGCCTCTCTTTGGCCAGTGGAAGCTCCTTCAAGCTTGCTTCTGTGTCTTCTTGGTATGACTTCATTATTCTTGGAGGATTTCCTTACGTTTCGGTAACATGTGATATTCCAGGCTCCTTTGTAGGACAACCATCTGTGCTACAGCCATCATCTTTTTTTCCATCTTTTTTTCCAACAGGCTCTGGCACACATTTAGGGTGGTCTTTGGAAACCAAGGTTTGGGCCACTGAACGGTCAGAGCTCCCTTTCTCTTTCAGTGGAAAGAGTTGGTGTCTCCATACAGGTATGCACACATATATACGTAAATGTGTATGTTTGCAAGTCTGTTTTATATTTATCCATCTTTTTACATAGAAAATCTTGAATCGACGTCAGTGCCTTCAATTCCAAGCCGACACCACAAGATTCATCATAGCCTCCTCCTTTCCATGCTTGTATCTTTCCTTCCTAACCGGGAGAATCCTGGCCCTCGTTGTTTTAATATTCCAATGTTTAGTTGGTCAGTCTGCCCTTCTCTGAGGCCATTTCCTGCTCTTCCCTCCTCCTCTCCACCCCAGTCCAGGTTCAGGCCTGCTCACCCTGGTGACCTCGTTGTTCAGGCTTGCCTAATGCCTTCTTGAGGAAAGAAGGGAGAGAAGGAGGGACAAAGGCAGGAAAGGGTGAGGGGGGGAAAGGGAGGCAATACTTTTTTAAAGAAACGAAGAGAATAGGAATATGAATGGTGGGTATTTGTGGTTGATACTTGATTTCTTGGTGTGTTGGCATGCTTTCCTTTTCAGTACAGTCAACTTTGATCTGATGGCTGTTGTGGTTGTTGTGTGTGCAACATCAGTCGGTATTGATGCATGGAGCAGTCCCTAGACTCGACTGTGTAGTTCTCACCGTATATTCTAGTAACTACCAGACACTCATTCAAGAGCTCATGGAATACCCAGACCTTTCTGATTGTTCTCTTCATGTTCTGATCTAGAGTATCCATAATCCTTTATTAGGCAGCAAGAAAACTACTTTGTTTTCCTAATATTAGTCAAGACTTAAATTTGAAATAAAAACTACAGCTACCACTGGGAGGAAATCCCTGTGACTCATTGGTCTGTCTCACATCCCCTGTCTCATAAGGCAATGGAGGAACACCCCACTGGGGAGGTACCTGAGCTGGGTCTCGATGGAAAGGTTGGAGTAGAACTGTTTCTTCAGAGATTTCTTAGAGCATTGGTCCTAGGATATGGGCATCAAAAAAGTGCTTCGTGATCAAATCAATGTGGTGAATGTACTATACTATAAACTTACCTTTAAAAAATACCAAAAGGCCCTGAGAAGTCCTTTAATAAAGAAATTTGCCAAAAATCACTTTACTCGGCTTTGCCCATACTTGTTTAATGACAGCTCTTTGGTGATAATTGACATAAAAAATGGCTTACATACGAGGAAGAGGTAATTTAAAATGAAAATTGCAGGGAGGGAGGACTTGAGTGTTCCAGGTTAGCAGAAAAATCTGTTGGGTGGTAGCAGAGGCAAGGTAAAAAGTCTTGAATTCAAGATCAACATTTTGATATTTATCCAGACTAATATATAATACTTGGCAATTTTTAAGTTGTCTGCTCTGACTGTTGACAGATTTGGGGAGAAGAGAAAAAAAACATTTGTTGAGTGTCCCCTGCATCTCAGCTACACACACACACACACACACACACACAACTTAAACTACCTAACCCCACAGAGCTTATATTAACAGGACTTTATTCTCTTTTGTCTTTAGTAGCATAACTACTCTTACAGGAGAATCTTGCACAGGCAGATAATTTGATTGTTCATTATAGGAACTTTCCAGAAAGACTCATTAACTCTTCACTGGAGAGGATCAACAGTTTACAAAGTCCCCAGATTCCTTGAATTCCTTGCCTTTCTGTTTCCACTTGAAGGAGATCAAAATATGCCACCCAAACATGCCGTTTTGGCATAAGAATGATTCTGAGCGAAAATAATTGAGACTCAACAGAAGCAGAGAGAAGCCATCTTAGAGCTTCCCTTATCTAACTAAAAGCAGCAACTTCTAGAAAATAAGGCGGCCATAAATTCCTTCTTTTGAGCAGATTTACTCCCAGAAAGGAGAATGTGAATAAAACTAATCCAAATTCCTTCTCTGGGGGAATTTTATGGCCCTGAAGAAGAAAGAAAGACCTCTCCTACCATATAGATAAACATTATCACAAACTTTCTTATCTCCTTATTGTTTTCCTGAAACCCCCTGAGTCTTTTTAAAGAAACAAATCTATTTTTCCCACAAGAAGCCTTTTCTCCCTTTTCCCTTTCCCCTACTAAGTTAGGTACAGAAGCCTTTAACTAATTATTTAGTGAGTCAGTTATTCTCGCACCCACTTCCGTGTGCAAACAAATAAACATTTTTCTCCTGTTGCTCTGTCTTTTGTTAGTTTAATTCACGGGCCCTGTCGCTCCACTTAAGAGAATAAAAGAAAAATATTTCCTTCTTACACCCTAGTCCTAAACTGTTTACATTGTGATTTTCACCCAGTCCTATTGAGGCTGCCTACTGATTGGCTGTGGTAAGCAAGAAACTCAGCTTTGTTTTACCAGCAGGGGTTATGGGTGGTAACTGGGGAGCCAATGCTCACCATTGTCTATATCCATCTATCATCTGTCTGTCTGTCTATTGTTCTGTCTATCCATCTATCATATTATCAGTTAAGCCTTTTTTTTTAAACTGAAAACTCCCAACTTATTTATTTATTTATTTGAGAGACAGAGAGCGTGTGGGAGCACAGGCAGACAGAGTGGCAGGCAGAGGCAGAGGGAGAAGCAGGCTCCCTGCTGAGCAAGGGGCCTGATGTGGGACTCGATCCCAGGACCCTGGGATCATGGCCTGAGCCGAAGGCAGACGCTTAACCAACTGAGCCACCCAGACGTCCCATTCTCCCAACATATTTAAACTGTTAAATAAGGAGATAGTTATTAGAGAGGATGCTTTCGTCATGCTACTCAGCAATGCTTTCTGACCTCTCTGTCAGTATCTTGAGGTAGAATACTGGTCTCAGTTTGCCTAGCGTCATTTTGTGGTTAGGAGAAAAATTATATAGTATGAATCAATGATACTTGATAGGTCTGAAAGACTCAGAAGGGGTTTCTCCTCTACACCATAGAAATCTAAGGCCTGGAATGGACCTGGAAGTAGGGTGAGGTCGGTAAGCTTCCTGGAGAAGGCTGGCTTGCTTTGCCAGCTATCTAAGAAAGCCTGTTGAGTAGAAAAATCCATGGCAGGCAAGTCTAAAACTTGTCTAAAAGGAAAAAGAAATATAAGCAAATTGCTTACATACCCAACAAAACAAAGCCACAGTTAAACAAACAACAAGTAGAAACCAAAATTATTAATTTTATTTAAACTTAATTCAGTGGATGCATTTTTTTCCCTTGTAGCTTCAGTGAGATGTTTGCAAATATATTTTCTTTTTTGCAGGCACATGTATTATGTGAGGACTTCTTCCTCTCCCTTTCCCCCACCCAGATTCGTTTTTCATGAACATGTTCAATACCGTTCTAATTTTATGATTTATAAATCTTGATTCTTGTCTTCTGGGAGCCGTGAGGCCCTCCTAGTCCAGAAAGATTTGCAGATGAAGACAGCATTGATGGTTGTTATGTACCTCATAGGGATTTTTCAGGCAGACTGTCCCCTGCCGTCACTGTTCCTTGCCCCTAAGTCCATGTGTTTGATCTCTTTCCCTGCAGATGTGTCATTTTGAGATCTGACTTCATTTCCCTCCGCCTGCTCTGTCTCTTCATGCAGAAAGCTTCAACCTTCAATTCTTTATTTTCCTAAGTGTTTGAAAAAACTAGATTACATGGTTAATGGCCACATGGAACAAGTGTTTGAGGTTCTTAAAGACATGTAAGAAGCAAGCATGCACATACTGTGTATTTGCAATCATTGGGGAGTGATTATTTTAGCAAGAATGTTGTCCTGATTATATAAGACCAAGACTGGAGCCCCTGGCAGTTGGTACGTTGTTTGATTATTTCTTGGAAGATAAAAAAAAAATTTAGTCCCTCATATTTGTTAGATAACAATCCTGTCTTGGGGTGCCTGGGTGGCTCAGTGGGTTAAGCTTCTGCCTTCGGCTCAGCTCGTGATCTTGGGGTCCTGGGATCGAGCCCCACATTGGGCTCTCTGCTCAGCAGGGAGCCTGCTTCCTCCTCTCTCAGTCTGCCTCTCTGCCTGCTTGTGATCTCTGTCTGTCAAATGAATAAATAAAATCTTAAAAAAAAAGGATCCTGTCTTATTAATACACATTATATTCTTTGGAAAAGGCTCTCTAAGAAAATAGAATTATTACCAAGCTTCAACTATTTAGTGTTTATCCACTCTTCACTTTTTCTTTCTTATGTGGTTTGTTCATATCCTGCTTTTATTTGTCTCTTAGGTTATTTATTTTATGTATTAGCTTGTGAGAACATTTTATGAAGTAAGGAAAATAGCCCTTTATATCTCGTGCAGGTCCACACATCTTTTGCCAGTTTCAAAATGCAGAATTTCTATACTTTTTATATTTTTATATTTTTTATATTCAGGTCTCTGATCATTTATTCTAGATTCCTCTTATGGCTTATTGATTCATTTCTTTACAGTGACACTTGCATACCCCCAAATTAGAAAGTGATATACATTTTGTTTTGGCCGGGTTAGGTTTGGTTTCAGTTCTGTTGAAACTCTGATGTTTTAGGGAAAACTGAAAAGCTATTTAAGCTCAGAGAGGTTGTATAGCAAAATGGGAGTCACTAGAAAAGATAATAAGAATGGAAAATGTTATTGTGAGAAACTTTGAGCTCACTGAGTTTGGTTTAAACAACATTAATTTACTGTTGCCTACACAGATGTTCTTTTGATGGCTCTTCAAAGCCAGTGGTTCTCAGCTTTGGCTAGACATTTGAGTCTCTTGGGGAGCAGTCCATTTTTCTGTTGGCTGGGCCCTCCTTCCAAGGATTTTGATTTAATTGATCTGGGTGAGGTGGATGCATCAGTGTTTTTAAAAATATATTCTCAGGTCCTTTTATTATGCAACCACAGTTGAAAACCAGTATAACCCAATTTGTTTTTTTTCTTCCATTTCTAGAAGTAGAAGCTAAGGCTGGGAGAGGACTCAGGACATAGGAGCTTAGGTAAATGCTCCGGCATCTTAATAGTTGGTCCCGCTTTCTTTCTCCAACACTACAGTTTTTCTTAACATTGTTTGGTCGTGGGCAGGAACAGCCGATGACGGTTTGCCTAGTTTTGAAGGCCTTTCTTTTCCCCTCACGTTGATGGGCAGTTGGTTTCATGATGACATTCATTCTTTTCCTAGTTCCTTTTCCTGCTGTAACTGTCCTGTCAGTGCTTTGCATTGATATTTCCCTCCCCATCCTCCTCCCAACACACGAAGATAAGCAGACAGACCTAGAAAGCTAAGTATTTATTGTGCATTTTCATTGATTCCTGAAGCTTTGGGCTCCCTTTCCCTCTCAGAGATTGGCAGTGGATTGAAACGAGACGTGGGATGGGAAACAGATGGGTGACGGAAGAAATGGAACAAGACATGGGGACAAGGCAGCAGCAGAGCCAAAATATACCAGAAGGATCCCCTTCCTTCTGCCTTAGAGTTTCTTGCTCATTGCCAACATGGAAAAGGCCTCTTAAACCTGGAGATGTGGCAGAAGGGCAAAGTGGGCCAGGAGCACAGGGATGCAGGGGTGTGGATTTATGAAGCTCAGGTGACAGCTCTGCATTTTCCGAGGCCCCGTGACCGCTGATCACGGTGTCTTGAATCATCTACATGTTGTACATTAGAAAACGAAGGTAGCCCTAGAAGAGTTGTATCTGATTACTTGGGACTTCCAAATAAGATGAGTATTCCAAGTAGATGATCCAACTAGACGTCACTGCCACAGCAATTTTTTCTATTTCACTTACTGTCCTCATCCCAGGTACTTAGAGCAGCACTTGACACACAGAGGCAGAGCTCAACATCCTATCCAAGTCCTAAAGTCAGGTTCCCCCAGCAGGGGGTCAAGTAGGATGGAGGACAATAGAGTAGCAAGGCACCATGGACATTAAGAAGGCTATGCCTAGGTGTTTTTTTATTTCTTGTCTTTTCTTTTTTCCTAAAATTCTGTCTTAGGCAAAGTACTGAAGACCACACGGGTGGTCTTCCTAGCAGCCCATCTGTGATCTCGGTACCCGGTCACTGTCACGTTTTTTGTAAGCCGGGAGTTGAGATGAAAATGAAGCCAAGCCCCTTGGAGACTTACTTCTCCACGTTGCAAGGATTTCAATGGGTCGTTTAGATCCCAGAGCTCAGCGTTTCAAAGCTGGATGAGGCCTGAGAGAGGACAGGCACAACCATTTCGTGTTTTAATGAAGAAGCTGCCGCCCAGAGAGGCTGAATGAGGTATCCAAAATTAAACAACCTGGTGAAAGCGAAACCGTTCTGGATCCGGGGGCCTGGGGTCCCAGCCTGGCGTTATGGCTCCCACGCCATGCTGACTAGGCACTTGACGGGAAAAGCTTTATTGCATTAATTCTCTAAATGATCATTGCTTAACTGGAACCATGCCTGCTTTTATTTTAATTGAGATTTTATTTTTGCCTGCCTGGAGCAAGGAGAGCATTATGGTGTTTTAAATGAGAACCAAGGAATTACCTGCAAGTCAAATATTAGCAGTTACATTCTGCGAAAGACGCATGTGTACTATCTATTAGAAACACGTCGTGGGTAAACTAGAAACATTTCATACTAATTGTTATAAGCGTATTATCCATCAAAATGTAAATTTCCCAAAGAGGGCTTTATGTGGCTCATAATTTCCTTTATTACCAAATGGACTTGAAAACTCTGGCTGGCTCCTTGTCCTTATGTAAAACCTTCATTTCCTGTGGTGCCTCCAATTTATTTTTCCACGGCTCTAACAGCTTTCACACTGTGATTTTCTATATCTGTTGCAAATGTTCAACAATTTACGGAGAAAATTTTAGTCCGTGGCTTTCTCCTTTTAGCTTTTCATGTATAAAGATTAAAGAATGAATGTGCAATCAGCAGATATATAGAAAACATCTCCTGCTAGAATAAAATAGATGGTTCAACTTCTGAAACCCCAATGGAATTTATAATATCTATCTACAGCACTCCTCTCTTTTGTATTGCGCCTTCTGATAAATAGGCTCCCAGAAGAGACAATTTGGGAAGCTGGAAAGTACTTTATTTTCCTTGATAGCATGACATAGCATTGTCTGGACCTTGCAGGTGGGGGAACCTTGCAAGTGGAAAGGCAGGAGGAGACCTAGGGGTGAGAGTGACTGACAAATCAAAAGAAACTTGACGCTGTCTAACGCACACCTTCAAGGCTGATGCTGTTTTGGAGAAGAGCACAGAATTTGAGATGACTCCAGAATGTTGATTACCAGTGGTTGATATCTCAGGATTTAAAAACATGGTAATGCAGTCAGGTGCATGCTGGTGCGCTCCTTAGAGGCAAAGGGCTGTTGGTTCCTGATAGTGTATGCGGTTGCGGGGGTTGTGTGTGTGCCTGAGAGACAGAGAGACAGGAAGGTGGTGGGGGGCGGGGGAGAGTAAGAGAGAGAGAGACTTTTTGCATTTCTTCAGTAAAAATACCAGCATGCGTAAAAATGACTTCCATTGAGGTTGTATCTATAAAATCCCAGTGAAGACAGAGGGAAGGAAGTCTTCAGCCTGTCCCTTTGGCTCTGCCGTATCTGCATGGGAGTCCTGCTACCTCTTGGGCTGCAGGGGAGCCCCGAGTGGTTAGATCTCAAGTTCAGCCCGTCTGCAGCTACTCTGACTGACCCAAGGCTCTCTTGGAGAGACAAGAGCTATTCTTCCAGAAATGCGTGAATATGAAAGCTTTTATACACATCTTGATGTTGCCCCTGTTTTATTTGGGGGATCTAAGGGAATCCATGTGTTGCTCCAGGGGTTCTAACCCCGCTGCTCTAAGCCAGTATATGCCTTTGAAAGCACAGTTCCATGTCCAGGTTCTTGGTGTGTTGGGTGTGGAACCAGTGGGGACTAAACAGTAGTTTTACGGGCTCAGTTGTATTCCCTCAAAATTCATGTGTTGAAGTGCTAACTCCCAGTGCTTCAGAATGTGACCATATTTGGAGATAAGGCCTTTACGAAGTGTTTAAGATAGAATGAGGTCATAGGGGGGTGGGCCTTAGTCCAAACTGACTGAGGTCCTTATAAGAGAGGAAATGAGGATACAGATAGACCTAGTGGAGGGGCCACCTGGAGAAGACAGTCACCTACAAGCCAAGGAGAGAGGTCTCAGAAGAAACCAGTGATGCTGAGACCATGATGGTTGCCTTCTGGCTTCCAGAACTATGAGAAAATACATTTCTTTTGTGTGGTCCACCTAGTCTGTGGTACATTATTACGGCAGCCCTTGCCAACTATTACAATGAGTTTCAAGAACATTATTAGCTTAATTTAAAATTATTTTATGATGTTTGACCTTCTATTGTGATTCTTGTATCTGGGGCCTCCCTTATGGGTCTACTGCTTTTACGCTTTTAAAGACCACCTTCATTTTTTTGGCGGGGACCCAGAATACAATTGGGCAATAGAGAGAAGGTACTAGTTTGGGGTTTGGGGGAGCCTTATACTCAGTGTGATACCAGTGATTGCTAGGGAAGGGAAAGTTTTGGGAGAAAATTCTCACTGTCTTAGGAACCACATCTCTCTCTACCCTTCCCATCTACCACCTGGTGGTTAGGAGTCTGGATTATGGGAGAAACTCGTGGATTATTGGTATTATAACCATATCACAATGTACAGTAATTACATATGTGAGAGAAGAAGATATATTCACTCTTCTAAACCCATTAAGAAGATGGAGGGATCACTTAGCTAACACTGATCTGAGACTGAGGTTTAAGTTGGACGTTGACATGGTGCCTGTAAGGCAGTGATGTGTGGATACTCTCGACAGTCATATGATGGCCCAAAGGCGAGCAGCCTCAAGCATCCCTTTGAAATTCTTTTGAAATGCAGAATCTTGGGCCCTACCTCAGAACTACTGAGCCAGAATTTGCATTTTAATGGCACCTACAAATAATACAGATTAAAATGTGATCATTATTAATGTATGGTATCAAGGAAGAAACATCTGTCAAGGGAAGGATCCCATTGTATGGAGACGATGGGTATAATGGTCTCATGAGGCAGCTGGCACTGCTAAATCCCATCGAAGGTACTGGGTTCGAGAGCTGGGGCCCATAGTTTAGGCTTCTTTTTGTCACTACCAGGTTTCTCCAAGATGGAGCAGATCAACAGAAGCTTTCTTCCAGGAGTTTCTGGAGTGTTCTAGTGATCCACCCATCTCCCCATGAGCTCAGAGACTCAAGGATTAAAATTTGCCTGTTCTCAGCTGTTCATTATATACACGGTTGACCCTTGAACAACATAGCTATGAATGGCATGGTTCCACTTACAAGTGATTTTTTTTCAATAAATACAGTACTGTATATGTATTTTCCTTACATTTTTTCTTAACAACATCCTCTTTTCCCTAGCTTACTTTACTGTAAGAGTACAATATATAATAATACAACATACAAAATAGGTGTTCATCGACTCTTCGTTGTTGGTAAGGCTTCTGGGCAACAGTAGGCTATTACTAGTTAAGTTTTTGGGGTGTGTCAAAAGTGATACATGGACTTTTCACTGTGTCGGAGGGTGTAACCCTAGCCCTTGCATCGTTCAAGGGTCTCCTGTCTATATCTCGTCCTCCAGCTCTGCTCTCTGGATCTAATAGTGGTGTGTGAGAGTGCGATGAGTGATGGAAGAGAAGCTCGGAGCCTCAGGGGATGCTTTTCTTACGTTATTTTATTTATTTATTTATTTTTAAGATTTACTTATTTATCTATCACAAGCAAGCAGAGAGGCAGGCAGGGAGAGAGAGGGGGAAGCAGGCTCCCTGCTGAGCAGAAAGCCCGGTACGGGGCTCAATCCCAAGATCCTGAGATCATGGCCTGAGCCAAAGGCAAAGGCTTAACCCACTGAGCCACCCAGGCGTCCCACGTTATTTTATTCTTGACTGACCTCAGTGTAAAAATAAATTCCTCAAAGGAAAATGAAGAACATCTGATTAACGAAGTTTTTGGTTTTGATTTTCAAAACTCCAAATGCTGAGGCCTGGAAAACATGGTGGCAGACACTGTCCTTGGGAGTCACCATTTTCCGGTACATTGTCTTTAAATCCTAAGCTCTTTGGTGTCCAGGGCTTGGCTTGTATGACTTTGTGCTCTTACAACAACCCTGTAGTTGTTGCCATTTTTGCATGTCCAGTGAGGGAAATTGAAGTTCAAGGGCTGGTGTGTCCAGGGCCAGAGTCGGGATTCTAACAGAGTGTGAATTGCAAAGACTGTAGTACAGTTTCTCATCCCTACCTGCTGGAAAGGGTGCTCTTTGAGGATCCTTGGGGCAACCCTTGGGGTTCCTGGGTGACTCGTTTGCTAAGTGTCCAATTCTTGGATTCGGCTCAGGGTCATGAGTTCAAGCTCAGCGTGGAGCCTGCTGTAAAAATTTTTTCTCTCTCTCTCCTTCTGTCCCTCCACCTTGTTCTCTCTCTGCTTCTCTTAAATAAATAAATAAATAAATAATAATAAATAAAGGACAACCCCACACAAGCCACATTCAGCCATTTAAGTCTTACCGCTGGTTTTAACAGCACATCTTTAAATGTAAAGAAAGAAACTAACCATGATGGGCACTCAGGTACACACAGAACAGAGACTGATATGATCCCCCATGTGCCGTATCTCCCTTTTCTTGTCATCCTTTGTCCCTGCTGGATGGGCTAAGCCTTGAATGATGACAGGGGAAGGGCTTTGGGGCATGAGTGGATGTGGGCAGGGAGGAGGTGGCAAAGGAGAAGGAGCTTTAGAGAGGAAGGTGCAGAGCGAAAACAGAGGAGCTGAGTACCTTTCTTAGTCCTCTAGTGACTTCCAAAGTTGAACACGAGATTAGATAAAAAAAATTATCAGTATAGTATCTTTTGAAAATGGAAGACAAAGGAACAGTTGATGAGAGCAGGGTGTGGAAAGTAGAGATGTGTCTTAACTGGACATTTCCTGTAGGAGAATTTCATTTCCCAATCAGGAAGAAGGGCATTTCTCCTCCTGTGGCATCACGTGAAAAAAATCCAGCACAACTCTTGCAGGTGATTGACACTCTTCCGGGGCAAAGACTGTGCCTCACGCTCGAAAGAGCAGGCAACTTTTGAACATCCTGATTTACAGTATCTTAACACTTAAAGCCTTGAATTGAGAAAGAAGACATTAGTGTAGTCCAAGCAGAGATAAGGCTGAATTTGGATATTGTTGTAAAAAACAAGAAACAGATAATGCCAAGAATATATAATGGTGTCTATCACCACCTTGGAATAAGGCATTGTCCTAAGGAGACTTTAATCCTCCATACCAAACACTGGGGATTCCTGGGCCCAATAGATCATGTTAGTAGAAATGCAAAATGAAGCCTAGATTGGATCAGATAAGAGTTGTTGCCTCCCTTTCTAATGAGAAGCCAGAGGACAATTAATGAAAGCTATGTAAATGTGCTCCCTGGCTGTTAAGATTACAAAGAGAGTTCAGGGCTGTGTGTAGAGAATCCGGAGAATAGGATCCACAATCAATTACAGAGAAGGTCCTCCTATCTCGGACAGGCACACACATTTTGATAGCTCATCAGGGAACCAATTGCATCCCGGCGCCTTTTGGAAGAAAGATGTAGGAACATGCTCCCTCCTATTTGGGAAGTGCTACAAGGGGGCTATTTTTGAATGATTAATTAAAGGGAATCAATCTTCATTGCTTTGCTACTGACGTGAAAAGCGCCAGGCCTGTACAGTAATCGCTTGCAATTATTCAACTACCCCTTTGGCAAGGACAACGTAATTAGTCTTGGTGGTGTCGAGAGATTCTTTTTATTCCCAACAAATTGGCAGTTTTAATCAAGTGTTGCTGGAAATTTATCATAACACAGGGAAAACAATAGGTGAAGGTATAGGGCCCCAAGCTGTGTGACTCCTATCTACAATGGGACAAATTTACAATGCTAACAACATGATAAATACTACCAATCCGCCAATGCGTTGATTATAATTTCATATCAGCACCAAGCCCTGCCGGTTCTTATTTGTTCAGAAACACGGCTGTAACCCTTTCGCTGCCGCCTTGCCTTGGGTCGCTGGGGAAGTGGAGGGGTACAGCCCTGGGTGCCCATGACCAGCAGCTTAGAAGGTTTCAAAGCACAGGAGCCAGGGCAGGCTTCCAGAAATGCCAACCTTCTCCCGCCGCAGGAGCCCAGGAGCTGCTGAGAACTGTTCAGGTTAAGATGACAAGCAGATCCCCCCGTCCCCTTCTGTGTTTTATTCCGAAGAGCCTCTGGCAGACGCTTCCTCTGGGGACCCAAAGACACGCCTTCTTCCCTGCTCTCTCTTTTCCCTCCTTCCAGGTGTTTTCATGACCTCTAAGACCTTGGCTTAAAAATAATAGCTATTCTTGGAGCACGGAAAGCCTGTAGCGATTTATCCATGTCTCTGTAACACTTTGTACGGGGGAGTACTCTCATTTTGACCATCTCTGATTTTTATGGGTGAGGAACTTGAGGCTTGGAACATGGAGAGTGTTAGAGCCGGGATCCCAGACCAGGTGGCTCAGTTCCATGGCTGCTTGCCTAACCACCATCCTGTATCAACTCCTACACTCGTCGGTGATGGACTCCTTATCCTTAGAGGTCTGGCACTATATGCCTCAACTTTTTTTTTTTTTTTTAAGATTATTTATTTATTTGACAAAGAGACACACACATGCAGGGGGGAGTGGGAGAGGGAGAAGCCGGGAACACATGAGAGGGGGAAACACATGCAGGGGGAGTGGGAGAGGGAGAAGCCGGCTCCCCCCTGAGCAGGGAGCCTGAGGCAGGGCTCAATCCCAGGACCCTGGGATCATGACTTGAGCCGAGCGCAGATGCTTAACAACTGAGCCACCCAGGCACCCCTATAAGCCTCAACTGGAGCTACAATGATACTTCGTGCATTATCTCACCTTTGTATTCTGAGAAGAAATCAACAATCCTACCTTAGGGGGCCTGCATGTTTAGTGGTATGCTTCCATAACTGGTGTATATTTTGGGGGGCGCAGGGAGTTGAAAGGGTAAAATTGCTAAAAGTTACCTCATCAATAAGAATCACCTAGGGTCCTTGTCACAAATGAGGTTCGCAGGACCCTCCTCCAGATCTGCCTACTCAGATCCCTGAGGAAGGGCGAGGAAAACTTGTTAAGAAAGTCCACCAAGTATATCCTATGATCATGCTCTAAAGTAGAGTATCTAGGAGTGGGTTCCCCTGAGAGTTAGCCTCACAAGACAGTCATTATTATAAGGAGAGTATTTTCCCCGGTCAGATAATTTAGGGATCTATGGATTAAAAGATACCGAGCACATTTCTTCTAAGAGACTTCCAATTTGATACCTAGAGAGAATTTCAAGGAGAAACTGGTAGTCATCTCCTTGCCTCAGTTCTTTGACTATGGAGCTCTCTTCTGGGAGCAGCATCTCTGGGGACTAGGGATTTGCCGCGTGTTCTCTGGGAGATCCAGGTCCAAAGGATGCTTAATGAAATAAAGGAATCACCAAGAAAACAGCTGCCAGCTTGAACAGTTACAGAATCATGCAGAGGCGTAAATCACCAGCATCTCTTCCCTCAAGGTATTTTAAGGCAGTTTCTGGAAAATATTTATAAGGAAACAGTGACACATATATCCAGAAATTAGAGAGTGTGCTGAATTTGCTCATTTCAGGTGAGCTTGAGAAATGTATTAAATATTTATCCAACGTAGGATTTTAACAGCGTGTCCTTAGAGTCATGCTGGAATGGTCCTTAAGAAATAAACGGTGATCCAATTTTTCTTTTTCTATTTCTGCTGTCATAGTAGCAGCAGAGGCTGAGGGAATACAAGTGGTTATTTAAAGGCTGTTTTGGCATTCGGAAGGAGTCTGGAATCCTAGGTTGAAAAGGGTTTGAAACATATCTCATAAATCAAAGGATGTTAGCCCAAATCCCATTGCTTAAAGGTGAGCCCTCTTCCAAACAAAATCTAAAAGCTCTGAGAAGTCAACGATCAGCACAGTTAACACCAGAGTAGCTGATTTCTGGCCTTTGTAAAATGCAGCGTACTTAAAGGGGGGTTTCAGGAAGGAGCACATCAAGAACTAACTCCCAAACCCAGCAGAGCTCATTTGTGGGCAAGGCCTTGTCAGTTGCTGCCTGATCTCACTTTCACTTCTTTGTTCTACTTGCTGCAAGAAGGAACATCTGGCTCAGAGCCTGGAAAGCAGACTGGATCCTGTCATTGCACCTGCCCCAGGAGGAGAAGGAGAAATACTTTACTGACAAAAGATAGGATTTTCAGAGCCGCATTCCCACCCATTAAAGCAGCTTGTTTGATCCTTTCAAAGCTCCAGATCAAAGGGAGGCTTTTCCGGAGCTGCCGACCCATAAAGCTCCAGGCAAAGAGAAGGACCTCTTTGTTTTCACACGGCCAGGTGGACTCGCCATTCCACTTCCCAGCCGCAGGAGGGGCTGTGGACAGGTTGAAGGGTTGTCTCTGTCTGACTCGTGCCATTTGCATCCCGGACCTTCTGGGGGGGGGGGGGGGGGGGGAGAAAGCAGGAGTTACTCTAAGAAGAACTAGGCAGGTCACAGCGACTATTCGACAAAGGACCTCCTAAAGCTCCCGCTTTCCCTTCCTCCACCTGGCAGACAGGTTACCGGCCTTCATCTTACTCCCTAAACGCAAAGGCTCGACCACATCTCTGTGTGCAAGAAAGCTCCCAGGACCCGGCCTCCCCTGTCATTTACGGAACCCAGTTGTGAGAACACACACCTATAGCTTTCGTGTATTTACAAATCTCCATTTTATCTGGCATTTGCTGGCATGGACTGTAATGGAATGTATGAACCAGGGAAATGAACTTGGACCAGGTTCCCTGAAAAAGTGTGATGAGAGGATTCTGAGCCCTCAGCCTGTCGCCACCTCCCTGCCAGTAGCAGAGCCCTCCTGGCCTTAGGCCACTGCCACATGCTGACTCTGGCCACGGCTCAAGGAATGGCGGCGGTGTAGAGCTTTTTTCTAGAAGGGAGGCAGCCAGATTGTGACTTCCTCTGGCAAGGGTTACACAGTGCGTGGAAGAGTTTTGCTTTTTAAAGTAATAACAACCTCCTCCCACACACAAACAAACATTTCTAAGCATCTCCAGAAAAACCCTCCCCGCCCCTGGAAGAAACAAAGGACCGTGTAGAAAGTAACCGTTGGGTCTCCCTCTAACCATCCTCCCCCTTTTCAGCACAGAACCTGCAGGAAGACGTGGCCGTGGAGGTTCAAAGCAGTTGTGAGGGGAGAGGAAAGAACAAAAACTACTGCTGGATACCTGATAGGAACAGAAGCCAGATGAGACAAAGGTCAAAGGAATGAAATAAAACACCACCTTCTGGAGCTATGGTAGGTGGGGGTGCAACGGAGACCACGCCTGCTCATGGTCCAGGGATGTGTTGTACCCTGGGCGCACATTTTTCCCATAGGAAAGAATCTTCCTGGAAACAAAGTTGGGTGACATCACAAGATTCTGTATACAGACATTGACAGACGTGTGATTTATTTATTAATTAAAATTATATATATATATGTATTTTATATATACATGTATATAAAAAACAAAACATATATACATATATATGTTTTGTTTTTTTTTTAAGCTCAGACTCTTTTCTAGGTCCTGAGTCTAAGGAGCAGCTGGAGAGTAGATGAGCAGAGAAAAGCTATACTAGTTGAGAGAGAGTTAGCTGAGGGTGAGCTCCCGCCTTACAGAGGGGAAATCATTTGTGACTCTGGAGGGAGAAGGTAGGGGCCCGAGTGACAGAGAGGTCACAGCTGTGAGAAGGAAAGCAGTGAGAGACATGGACTGCGGGGAGTGAAGTTGGAGGTGGAGGAAGCCATTCTGTTCCCATGCATCTCCTCGGGTAGAGTCCTCATCTGGGAGGGGAGGTCGCTCTGGTTTTGGAAGTCACTGAGTCACTGTCTTCTCCGTCTATGCCATCGTTCTGCTCAGGTTTCCCCAGCTGGACAGCTGTGGTAGTGAAGAAGAATGAGTGACTAGACAGTACTACATATCACCCCAAGTCTGTATAGCTTGATGCCCTGGGCAAACAGAGGGAAAGAAGGAAGAGTGCTAAATGTCAAGACTTTGCACCAGCCTGGAGAGAGCAAGCTGGGACACAGGAGGTTGAATTCAGGGTTGGTCCACATGGCTGGCTTTCTAAGCATCATTAGGGGAACAGCAGAACTAGGCATCCTGCCTCGTTGCTCTCCTTGGCCCTGGAAGGAGGCAGGCGGGGGTTTCCCCAAAGGTAGACCTCTCTTGGATCTTGTTTTTCTGTCTGTTGGAGGTAGTGTGTTAGCAGGAGCCTGACCACAGTTCAGGGTCTGTGACACATGTGTTGGCAATCTCATGCTTTGAGAGAAGGACCCCAGTGTCGGGGAGCTTTACTCATAGCTCCTAGTCCCAGTATTTCAAGTTTTGGGAGAGAGCCGGTGTTCTCCCCCTTCAAAATGCAATCCTTTCTTGTGGATGAAAATGAAAGAGACCCCTATCCTCTTTTTTTTTGATGCACCCACTCTGAGAGTATTGAGGCTAAAAAGTACTGTTGTTTAGTTGTTTACTTGTTGGATCAACCCCCTATGAGGAAATTGAGGCACAGTGAATACTTGATGTGCTCAGACCCAGCGTGAACGTGGTCAGTGGGAAATGATGAGACTCGGGAGGCCATTTGGGTTGGTATGGCCACTTGTAAGTATCTTATAAGCCACTTATAAGCGCCATTGTGAGGAGGTGGCTCCTCGAGAAGATGAGAACCCTGTACGTCTACAGACCTGTGTCGTCGCGTCCCCATCACTTAACCAAGGTCCTGGCACATAGTGGGGACGCAACAAAAACATTCATCTCTCACAACCTACATATTTTATTAACATAGAATGTATTTGCTTCGGGGGTACAGGTCTATGATTCATCAGTCTTACACAATTCACAGCACTCACCATAGCACATACCCTCCTCGATGTCCATTCCCCAGCCACCCCATCCCTCCCATCCCCCACTCCCAGCAATCCCCAGTTTGTTTCTTGAGATTAAGAGTCTCTTACGATTTGTCTCCCTCTCTGGTTTCATCTTGTTTCACTTTTTCCCTCAATTCCCCTACGATCCTCTGTCTTGTTTCTCAAATTCCTCATATCAGTGAGATCATATGATAATTGTCTTTTTCGGATTGACTTATTTCACTTAGCATAATACCTACTAGTTCCACCCACGTTGTTGCAAATGGCAAGATTTCTGGGTTTTTTTGATGGCTGCATAGTACTCCACTGTATTTTTATATATATACCACATCTTTATCCATTCATCTGTTGGACATCTGGGCTCTTTCCATAGTTTGGCTATTATGGACATTGCTGCTATAAACATTTGGGTGCACGTGCCCCTTCAGATCCCTACATTTGTATCTCTAGGGTAAATTTGTATCTTTAGTGCGATTGCTGGGTTGTAGGGTAGCTCTATTTTCAACTTTTTGGGGAACCTCCATGCTGTTTTCCAGAGTGGCTGCACCAGCTTGCATCCCCACCAACAGTGTAGGAAGGTTCCCCTTTCTCCACATCCTTGCCAACATCTGTCATCTCCTGACTGGTTAATTTTAGCCATTCTGACTGGAGTGAGGTGGTATCTCACTGTGGTTTTGATTTGTATTTCCCTGATGCCAAGTGATATTAACACTTTTTCATGTGTCTGTTGGCCATTTGGGTGTCTTCTTTGCAGAAATGTCTGTTCATGTCTTCTGGCCATTTCGTGATTGGATTATTTGTTCTTTGGGTGTTGAGTTGATGAGTTCTTTGTAGATTTTGGATACTAGCCCTTTATCTGACATGTCATTTGCAAATATCTCACAACCTACATTTAATCCTTTGGCAAGTTCTTCTGGCCCCACTTTCAAAATATGTTCTCAACGCAACCACTTCTCACGTCCTCTGCTACCACCCCAGACTCAGCTGATGTCGTCTCTTGCCTGGATTTTTGCAACCATCTCCTTATGAGTCATGCTATATCTGTCATTGCCACCTTTTCCATATCATCTGTTTTTTTCCCTATCATCTGTTTTTTTCCCTAGCAGACAGAATAATCTTTGTAACAGGTAAAACAGATGATGTTATTCTTCTGCTCCAAAAGCCTCCAGTGACTTCCTTAGCCCTAACACACATCACTGATGCCCCCTGCATCTTTGTGCTGTCTTCCCTCCCCCCTACCCCAGCCATGCAGAACCTCTTGTGATTCTCCACTAAGCCAGACATTGTACCACATCAGGGCTTTGGCAGTTGCTGTCTACCTGCCCGGAATTGCCCTCCCAGAGAGCCATCTGGCTCCCTGCATTACCTTCCTTAGACCTTTGCTCAAATTCCATTGTCTTGGCAATCCCTCTCATGATTGTTCTATTAAAAACTCACCCTTCCTTCCACCTTCCTTCCTTGCTTTATTAGTCCCCATGATACTTGTTATCATCTGACAGTCTGTGTAATTTACTTGATTATTGTCTTTCTCCTGCTAGAAGGTAAACAACATGAAGTCAGGGATTTTTGTTTTGGTTACAGTCCCAGTGACTAGAAAATATCTGGTATGTAGTAGGCTCTGGGTTCATATTTGTTCGGAAAAGGGATGAAAGAACAAACGCAGATCTTTTACACAAGAGATTAGCTTAGAGCAAACTGATTGCCCCCTTTCTATCCGAATAGTAAAATTATGATGCATTTTTAAGTTGTTGGAAAGCACATGGTGACAAAAATATGAGCCTCGAAGACCTCATTTCTAACCTAGTCTGTTAACAGTATGACCTCTCTGGGCCTCACTTTTCATAAAAGTTATGTAAAAATGATAATGCCGATCTCACCTAACTCAGAGAGCCTCCATGAGGGTAAAGCATTATATATATAAAAACATTTTGAAAATGATAATGCTCTTAGATGTGCATTATTATTATTTCCTATGAACTCTTCTTCCCTAAGGAAGTGCTTTGCACTTCAGGTAAGGTAATAAAGCATCACTCAAGCAAGACAAGTCATCTTAACAAATTGGATGCCTTGTTAATTTCATAGGCCAGAAATAGGGGAGGCGATGGGCCCCTTTGAACATTTTTTCACCACAAATTCTAAACAGCAATTATCAGCGCCTACAAGTATTCTTGATCTCCCTGACTTGGTGAAAACCCTGGTGATATATTTGGCAGCAAGGAGCAGAAACTGTCAGGAAGGTTTACTTAATGGTCCTCAAGCCACAAGTATTTATTGAATATCTGGATGCTGAGAGGGAAAGCAAGTTGCATAAGATTGTCAGCCCTTGGCCGCAAGTATAGTCCAATAAAATACAGAATCTTAGCGCACCTAATGCAAAGTTTTTTCTAGATCTCAGTAGTCATGATTGTAACACCAGCGTTTCTGGCACTTGCCCATTTTCCTGGTCTCAGATATTTCCTGTCCTCTCTCTCATTTTAGGCTTGAGCAACTCCCAACTCCTTATGGCTTCCCCCAAAACACCACGAAAATGGCATGTCTTTATGCATGTTTCTTCCATCTCAACTGTCTTTTCTCTCTTTGCTATTTTTCCTTTGTCTTAACAATCTTTTCCCCTCGTCTCCTTTCTCCTGCCAGAACTTGTTAATTCAACGTTTAAGACTCAGCTTAGCCATAAACTTTGCAGTGTGTTTGAGTTGCTTTGCCCCGCCAGTCTTCTTAAGATGCTGCTCTTCTTAGCTTACCAGCAGCATATAGCATAAGCTCTCCATTGCACTCAGAGTGAAATCTGGTCTTTCCCTGGTCTTAGTCTGATCCTGGTCTCCTGAGGTCCTCACCTCCCACTGTCTTTCCAACAAATATCGGCCCACTTTATGGTCTTTGTATTCTTGCAACATGCCTAACTGAAGTCTTAAAAACTTAAAAAACTTAATGGCAAGACTTTAGTAACCTTACCACATCCCTGACAATTGGGGACGATGTCATGGAAGAAAACAGGAGACACCTACTTAATGTGGGTTGTGGGTTTTGAATTCAGAGAACCTCAGAGCCCTTGGTACCAGGTCACTCAGTACCCATGGCGACCCCATTGTGGTGATGCTCTCTGTGGAAATAAAACCAGAAGGAGGCTTCTCAGTGTTAGAAGGATTCGGTGATCGTCGATCGGCTTGGACTTCAGACACCAGGTGCATTGGTTACCTTGGGCTGCGGAAGTGCTGAGGTGTTCAGGTGCAGCTGGGGACGTTCTAACCAGGGATTGACAGCTCTACCAAGAATCTCGTAATGGTCCATTGTATGCAGTGATCTACATCTAACAACTACAGTGGGCTTAATAAAAATTTAATCAGATTCCAGTAATCAAAGAATCATGGTTTCTCACAGTCTTCTGGTTTAACACCATGTTCACAGGAACCAGTCCAAAAGTATGACAGAGGCACGATCTGCCCTATTTGCCAAAAGCAAACTGGATTCAACCCAAAAACTAGTTTCCATATTTTTCAAATTCTAATGAGCACACTTACATAGAAGGAGAAAGCTCTGAACAGCTGAGTAGGAACATCGAAGTTCTTAGTTTTCTTTTGAGTCTTGCTTACCAAATGATACCATAATTAGGTGGCTACATTTTTCTACCTCTGTTGGCCCTAAATATGGCTTTCAGCAGCATGGTAATTTGCTTAAAAATATTGTGAAAACACTAAAAATCACCAGTCGATAAGTGTTACTGATCTTGAGGCTTATTTCTATCCTGCATTTTAGATCTTATTATAACCCCTTGAATTCGTGCATTGCAAAAGTTGTGTTTCATAGTTAGGGTTATTGTAATTACATTGTGCCATTGCCCCCGTATTCTGGATTCATGATCAGGTAGGACATCAAGAAGGACAGAGACAGAGGTATAGTGGAAAGGACTAGGTTCTAGGCCTGGCCTGGTATTGGCTCTTGATTTTTGGACAAGTCACCTTCTCTGAACCTTGGAGCTCTTCTCAGAAAAATTACTGGGCTGGGCTCAAGCAGAGATAATCAAACAGTTTGCAGTCAGGATCGAAAGTTTCCGTAAACTGATGTACTAGATCTAAAGGGGCTTTAATAACTTGACTTCAAATGGTACTCCTAGCCTAGATATTCAAAGGGAGCCAGACACAGATATTCACATATAAAGTCCTCACCATTTTTCCAGTTCACAAGGAACACATACTAAAAAATTGTGTTTTATGAGCTTGACAGAATATGTGTGAGGTTATGTTGGACTTAGGAACTGACTTTTTGTGACCTTCGGATAAATAGCGTTTATTTATTTATTTATTTTTAAGATTTTGTTTATTTATCTGAGAGAGAGCATGAGAGAGCAAGCACATAAGCAGGGGGAGAGGCAGAGGGAGAGGAAGAAGCAGACTCCCTGCTGAGCAGGGCAGCCTATAAGGGACTCAATCCCTGGACCCTGGGACTGTGACCTGAGCTGAAGGCAGATGCTTACTCATCTGAGCCACCCAGGTGCCCCAGAAAAAGAGCATTTAAAATGCTCCCAAGGTATAAAATGTCACAAAAAGAAAAGCAGTTATGCCATCTTTCAGGTGCTGTAAGGCCTCCTCTCCTTGGGGAAAATGGCCATATGAACTAACCAGAAGAGCTTTTAATGATGCACGAGGAACACCCTGATTTTTGCCTGGATGGGTCCTTCGCTTCCTCCTCCTGGTCACGGTTGGCCCCCTGCCTGGATCTGTAACATTCCTCCTCAGCATAAGGTCACCTCAGCAGGGGTTCTTACTGACACAGGAACAGCATGTCCTCCAGGAAAACTTCCCTTAGCTTCCCGCATCCTGAATCTTTTTCTTCGTTGGAGAACGAAGACAGTTTTTGACACGTTTGCGTGCTCAAGAGACTGTACCATAAAATGGATGAGTCATGAACAAAGGAGGTATTTTCTCAAACCTGGATTACTTTTCCAGTTTAACAAACAAAATTGAGAGTGCAAAGTTGTGCAGTCAGCATTGGCAGGATCATTAACACCAGGTTTAATGCAAATTGCCTCTAATTATGTGTGGAGTTGAATTAATAAATTATATATGGAGAAGCAGCTCTGAACAGCTGGGCAGAAACTTGGAAGCTTCTGGTTCCCCTTTGTGTTCTCCTTCCTCAATAATAGCATAATTTGGCTGATGCACTTTTCTCCTGACTCAGATGGCTCCTTAAACTTCACTGCCCAGAAACCCCACGTGATAAACTATGTTGACGATTCTGTGTTCACGCCGACAGTGGGTTTTGAGGTCATCAACTGGTAAACTGAAGTCTAAACATATGTCTTTGGCTAGCATGAAAACTCTGCAGCCACGAAATATTGTCTAAATAAGCACATATGTGCTTTTAGAGGATGTCATTCATGTGTTCATCGTGGGCAAACACACATACCGTACCCAGTCTTAACCCTTCCATTACTGCTGTCCTCCAAACGTCCAGAAAGATATTCTCTGTGATAGGCTCTGTCTCTACCATCAGAACTGAACTTCAAATGAGTTTTTCTCCTCAGATTACCTTTCCACGTTCAGTGTTTTATAATACTGCAAGTGAAACAGCTTTGTGCACCACCAGAAACCTACAAATCTACATTACTTGTGGCAAAGTGGTGGTTTGTTACACTGGATGACATTTAGTTAAAGATACCTATATCTATATCTATATCTATATCTATATCTATCTGTCTTGTCAAAGCTTTTTAAAAGCTTTTGCCGGGGGGGCACCTGCGTGGCTCAGTGGGTTAAAGCCTCTGCCTTTGGCTCAGGTCATGGTCTCAGGGTCCTGGGATCGAGCCCCGCATCGGGCTCTCTGCTTGGCGGGGAGCCTGCTTCCTCCTCTCTCTCTGCCTGCCTCTCTGCCTACTTGTGATCTCTCTCTCTGTCAAATAAATAGATAGATTAAAAAAAAAAAAAAAAAGCTTTTGCCAGGGTGCCTGTGTGGCTCAGTGGGTTAAAGCTTCTGCCTTCGGCTCAGGTCATGATCCTGGGGTGCTGGGATTGAGCCTCACATTGGGCTCTCTGCTCAGCAGGGAGCCCGCTTCCTCCTCTTTCTCTGCCTGCCTCTCTGCCTGCTTGTGATCTCTCTCTGTCAAATAAATAAATAAATTCTTTAAAAAAAAAAAAAAAGCTTTTGCCTTACATGAATAACTTACCAACAGAAATGATTTGGGCCTGATGAGATTTAAAAAAAGTCCATGATAAGGAGGGAGCTGAAGGAGTTGAATGTAAGAACAGAAAATTTCATAGGATCCTGGGAAAAACCCTCAAAAAGTCATCACATGTATTATTCTGGTCTAAAGGAGGGCTCCCGTTAAGATTTCTATTCAGAGGAAGAGCCCAATGAAAAAGATAAAAACTCAAGGAAGGGAATCCATAATTGTTCCCATAGTGATTTCATCTGTTACCTTTTTTCTCCCCATCCATCTGGGAAATGATGCCTATATTTTCATATGGCGTTAGGGAGTAATACTGACCTTGTCCGTGTATATCCTATGATCCTGTGACTCCACTGACCCCTGGGCTGTCCCCCTGGTATAAAGTATATCCTCTTCACTGATCAGTGACCTCATTTTGGAGGGGGTCTTATCATTATCCTCAAAAATAATTCTCAGAACTTACATGAATCTTGGAATGAGAAGAATCCTTGCCAACCTCCTCTCAGGGACTCCCCATTCTTAAACCCATTTGAACCTCAGCTTATACTCATATGAAAGCTGAATATGGTTCCACCAGGGACCACTTACCAGGAAGGAAACAAAAACTGCAGGTATTTAGAAAGTTCTCCCCTTAAAAATCCAAGAATACAGGGAGAAGGGAGAAAACGTAGGATTCAGGAAACCCAACGATGGAGTGGGCACTGTTACTCTTAAAATGGCCTCACCATCCTGTGTTTGGAGGCGCAGAAGTAGGTAGATAAGAAATGTAGGTCACCTCTGGGATTTTCATGGACTTGCATACTTTAAGAGTTAAGTCCCAAAATCCTCATCGATACTTATCTTGACATATGAAATCTCCATGCAGAGCAAGATCACTTCAAGTAAATAATGGGCAAGGAAAGGTTTCTGTTGGCTTTTTTAAGGTTTCAACTCACATCTCAAATCTCGTCCAAAACAAACATTGCATCGAACGCATTAAGCTCCAGGATTAGGATCTGACTGGATCTCAGAGGCTTAAGGGTAACTAGGAAATGTGACAAGTGACAACATGGCAGGGCGCACAGAGAAGGGTCAGCCTGGGGAAGGTAGAGGAGGCAATGGCGTGCGTGTCAGATTGTGGCAGGTCCGACCCCCAGCAGAGCCCTGGCCCTCCAGCTGGAGGTGGGCTATCTCTTGGGGTAGCTTCATGTAAGGAGTCTCCCATGTGCAAAGTAGGCAGTGATGTGAACAAACCCATCGCAGCGTGCAGCGGGAGACCAGGGCCAGAGCGCAGGCAAGAGCAGAATGGAACAGCGGGCACTGTGGAGAGCTGGACCATCTAAGGCTGACCATGTCCTCCTCAGCTGACACTCTGTGACTGCAGCATCCAGCCTTCTGCAGGCGCATGCGCCCAAGCACGGCTGACTCGATAGGCTGTGGGTATGTTTTGGTGTTAGTTTCCAAACCCTGCCGCACTCCAGTCCCTTTGGTTCAAGTTCGGGTTGCAGGTCTCCAGTAGGCTGGAACTTGGAAAGTTGGAGTTGAATAGAGGTATGATTCTCCTCCTGTCTGTTGGAACTTCTCATAATTGAGAATCCTTTGGAATGCCAATAAATTTTTATTTGATGATATTGATCAAACGCTTTTATAGATACTGTGGGAAGGGGGCAAGGTACTATTTCCACCGACAGGGACTGTAATAGCCTGCAGTTTTTATTGGCATATGAAAGTGAATTTTGTATTTTGTTTATGTCCCTTGGAATTTCTCTTTATTATTTTTTATTACTTCCAACCTTACTTATCAGCAAATCATCCCAGTGAGGGTTGTCAGATTTAGCAAATAAAAATTTGAATGATAATATTCAATATTGAATATTGAACAATAAATAAAAAATAAAAATAACAGCTAGTTTTACTTCAATTTCAGATAAACAATGTTTTTTAGTATTAATGTGTTCCAAATGTTGCATATCTCAAATGTATAGAAGTCTTGTTGTATTAGGAATTATGCCTTTTTTTTTTTTTTTACAAAAATACCTATGAGTTGCCAAATTTAGCAAATAAAAACATAGAATCCCAAGTTAAATTTGAATTTCATATAATAACAAATAATAAATTTCATATTATTAGATATTCTTATACTAAAATTTATTTGTTTATTTGAAATTCAAATTCAATGAGGTGTCCTGTCCTTAATGTGGCAACTTAAATCCCGATACTAAAGTTATTCTTCCATCTTACCTTTTTTTTGAATCCCCTACAAGGCATTATGTACAGGTGTTATGGACTGAATGTGTAGCCCCCAAAATTTGTATAGTGAAGTCCTAATACCCAATGTGATGGTATGTGCAGATGGAGTTTTTGGGAGGTGCTTAGGGATAGATGAAATTATGAGAATGAGACTCCACCATGGGATGAGTACCCTTATAAGAGGAGACACCAGAGAGCCTGTGCCTTTCCTCCCTCTCCCTGCCTTCCTCCCTCTCAGCTTCCCTCCCTGCACCACAAAGGAAGGGTCACATGAGCACATAGCAAGATGGTGGCCACCTATAAGCCAACAGAAGAGTCCTATAGAATAAAAACCAGCCAGGCTGGCACCTAGATCTTGGACTCCCAGTTTCCAGAACTGGAACTATGAGAATCTGACTTTCTGTCCTTTAAGCCCACAATCTTATGGCAACCCAAGCTGACCAAAACAGAAGACATGGTTGTGATGTCATGAAAGGGTTCAAAGTGGGCTCTGTCCTCAAGGACTTCTCTAGAAAAAAGAGAAGAATGCATAATGGCACTTGGTCTGCTCTGCTGCTTGAATCTCTCCCATCTCTGCTCCCTCCTATTCCAGCCTGGGTTCTGCTCTAGGAGGGACCCTGCATGCTTGTCATCTTCATGTCATAACGAATGGTGTCACACCTACCCATGATCTCCTTCTTCTGAGTTCCCCGTGGTCTAGTCCATCCTCACCACTGCCAGCTGAGGTAATTTCTAAAACATGGATCCAATCCAACTGCTCATCCAGATAATCCATGCTTTTTTTTCCCCATGAAATGAAGTGCAAACTCCACAGTATCAAAGTTTGGCTCCTCCAGCCTCATTGGCCCCTTCTGCCTGCTTGCTGCCCCTTCCTCTTTCTCTGTGAATCCTATCCTCAAGTAGTACTACCTGTTATGGATAATTTCTGGTGTCCTAACCCAATACCTCTGAATGTGACCCTATTTGAAAACAGATCCCACAAGTAAAATTAGGTCTGTTAGAATGGGCCTCTGGGATGACTGATGCTCTGAGAACAGGGGAAAATTTGGACATAGAGACAGACATGCTGTAGAAGGAAGATGGTGTAGAGAGACACAGGGAGAAAATCATCAGAAGGTGTGGATTTGCAATGAATCACCTGAAAGCAAAGGAAAGGCAAAGCTTGCCACGAACCACCAGCAGCTAGGAAGAGGCCAGAAAGGGTTCCCCCATGGGTGTGAAAGGGAGTGTGGCCCTCCTTGCTGATGTCTTGTTTTTGGACTTGCAGTTTCCAGTGTTGTAGGGCACTGAACCTCAGCTGCTTTAAGTTACCCAGATCATGGTACTTTATTTCAGGCGTGTTAGGAAATAATGTACTACCACCTGACTTATTTTTCCCTTGAATGTGTCCTGCCACTTTGTGTCCTCTGATCTGCAGTGTCCTGCCACGCCCATCCTCCAGCCCTACAACCCCCCCCCCCACCTCCCTGTGTTGACTCTATGGCCTAGCAAAGACTCTGGGACACCTTCCCTAAGTGCATACCCTCAGGCAGAATAAATAGGGCTTTTAGCTGCACTCACAGAGAAATTTGTTGGCACCTCTTCTCTCCCGCTCTTATATGCTATTGTTTCCAGTTGTTTAGCACCTAACGAACATCGCAAATATTTGTTCGCCATGCGAAATGCGTAACCCAGTGAAGCTATTGTACACTGCCATTGGCTTTCTCATAAACTCTGTGCAAAGCAGGTTTTATTAGTGGTTCTGTTTACAGATGGGAAGCTTAATGTTCTAGAGTTTAGTAAACTGTGCAAGATCACGTACCTCTAAGTAGCAAAGCCAGAACTCAGGTTCAAACCATCTGATTCCACTGTCAACCACATTGGCATGTGGCCTTCGACATATGTGTCTTTCTCTCCTTTTTCAGAGGTTGGATACTGTCCTTTCAGCATCTTGCCAGGGCCTCCCACCTAGAGTAGTCCTCAGTACAGGGTTTGTGAAATATCAGGGTATTCCATTGCGTTCAGTTGTAGAGATTATAATATGTAGTATGTCTTACATGAAAAGAATAGAACAAATTGCAAAGGAGAGAGATCATATTTGCTAGAGAATTGACAAAGGTTTAGTAAATATGTGATTGTGATATTTATCCCATAATTGTTCTTTGTGTATTGAAGAATACAGTTAAATTACCACCAAGATAAAATAATGTAGCCCTTCAATATTTACCATACCTTTGGCAAACTTTTAATGGATTCTTGCTTCATTTCAGATACTTTTTTCCAGTATCTCCACTGACTTACATTGGTGTAAGGCTGGAAAAATTTGTATTTGTATGTGAGATCTAAAATTGAAAAAAAAAATTGAGTATCCTTAGAATTTCAGAAGTATTTTCCACTAAATAAGTTTTTATTGCAAGTTTATTAGGTGCATGGAGGTGTTCTAGAAGTAGTGGCTAAGAATATGGTTGATATAATAAATGAACACCACAAGGAACATTATATCACCTTTCTTTAAGGGTGTTAAGATTTACACATATTTATTTGGATCTGTTCAAGGCAATAAGGATGATCATTTTTTCTTGTGTCTTCATAAAACATGCCATTTTGTTACTAAAATTCCTGGATGTCTCATGGAAAAGAAGGATGTTCTCAACAGAGTATTTCCTAGGTGTTGAAATGTTAACAAGGATTGCCAGAAAGAAGTATTCAAGCATAGGAAATAAAAATGAAATCAACCACTATTATTTATTTTGCAGGATTTCTCAGAGGCTTTATTCACTAGTGTCTTTTTTTAATGTTTCTAATTTTTATTTAAATTGTAGTTAGTTAACATATAGTGTAATATTAGCTTAAGGAATATATTTTAGTGATTCATCACTTACATACAACACTTGGTGCTCACCACAACAAATGTCCTTACTACCCATCATCCATTTACTAAAAAAAATCTCCCAATAAGCAGAAGTCTAAGGCCAGATGGCTTCCCAGAGGAATTCTACCAGACATTTCAAGAACAGTCAATGCCACCTTTCTCAGGTTGTTCCAAAAAATAGAGAAGGAAAACTCCCAAACTCATTCTATGAGGCCAGCATGGCCTTGATCCTAAAACCAGACAAAGACCCCACTAAAAAGGAAAATTACAGGCCAACATCCCTGAGGAACATGCATGTAAAAATCCTCACCAAGACACTAGCAAATCAAATCCAATAGCACATTAAAAGAATTTTTCACCACGATCAAGTAGGACTTCTGGGTTGCAAGAGTGGTTCAGTACTTGCAAATCAATCAGTGTGACACATTGCATAAGTAAAAGAAAGGATAAGAACCATATGATCCTCTCAACAGATGCAGAAAAGAAGCATTTGACAAAGTACAGCATCCATTCTTGATAAAAAACAAACAAACAAAAAAAACCCTCAACAAGGTAGGGATAGAGAGGACATACCCCCAGCATCATGAAAACCCACATGAAGTTCCCCACATCCTCAGTGGGGAATAAATGAAAGCCCTTCTCCTATGGTTAGGAACAGGACAGTGATGTCCGCAATCACATTGCTATTTAATACACTCCTAGAAGTCCTAGGGTCAGCAATCAGACAATAAAATAAAAAATAAAAGGCATCCAAATTGGCAAAGAAGAGCTCAAACTTTCACTCTTTGCAGATGACATATACCCTATGTAGAACCTGAAAATCAAAAAAATTGCTAAAACTGATACAATAATTCAGTAATGTTGCAGGATACAAACTCAATGTACAGAAATCTGTCCAATTTCTGTACACTAATAATGAAGCTGCAGAAAGAGAAATCAAGGAATCGGTCCCATTTGCAATTGCCTCAAAACCCATAAATGCCCAGGAATAAACCTAACAAAAGAAGTAAATGATCTGAACTCTGGAAATTATAGAACACTTATGAAAGAGATGGAAGAGGACACAAAGAAATGGAAAAACATTCCATACTCTAGGATCAGAAGAACAAATATTGTTAAAATGTCTCTACTACCCAAATCCATCTACACATTTAATGCAATCCCTATCAAAATAGCACCGGTATTTTTCACAAAGCTAGGACTAACCATCCTAGAGTTTGTATGGAACCACAAAAGACCCTGAATAGCCAAAGCAATCTTGAAAAAGAAAATCAAAGCTGGAGGCATCACAATCCCAGACTTCAAGCTCTATTACAAAGCTGTGGTCCTCAAGACAGTGTGGTTCTGGCACCAAAATAGAGACATAGATCAGTGGAACAGAATAGAAAACCTAGAAATGGGCCCACAGCTATATGTTCAACTAATCTTCCACAAAGCAGGAAAGAATGTCCAATGGAAAAGACAGTCTCTTCAACAAGCGGTTTTGGGAAAACTGGAGAGTGACATGCAGAAGAATGAAACTGAGCCATTTTCTTACACCATACACAAAAATAAACTGAACATGAACAAAAGACCTAAATGTGAGACAGGAAACCATCAAAATCCTGGAGGAGAACACAGACAGCCATCTCTTTGACCTTGCCCGCAGCCACTTCTCATAAGACATGTCTCCAAAGGCAAGGGAAACAAAAGCAAAAATGAACTACTGGGACTTCATCAAGACAAAAAGTTTCTGCACAGCAAAAGAAGCACTAACAAAACTAAAAAAAAATGGAATGGGAGAAGATATTTGCAAAAGACCTGGTAGTAGTCATTTTAAATCCGCAGAATAAGAAATAATCGAAGCAGTCTGCATATTTATTTTTCTCCTTCACCGTCTCGATGAGGTGATCCAAGAAAAAAACATTTTACCAACTTTTGGTTCATTATTCATTTGCTAGAGATTAGATGGAAACTTTTTTTTTGGCCATTGAAAAAATTTATGTTTTGAGTAATTATTTGTCTGGATAACTTTCACTGAGTCACCAAGTTTATTAATAATTTAAGACTTAGGGGGCACCTGGGTGTCTCAGTGGGTTAAGCCTCTGCCTTCAGCTCAGGTCATGATCTCAGGGTCCTGGGATTGAGCCCTGCATCGGGCTCTCTGCTCAGCGGGAAGCCTGCTTCCCCCCTCTCTCTGCCTGCCTCTCTGCCTACTTGTGATCGCTCTCTCTCTCTGTCGTGAATAAATATTTTTAAATAATAATAATTTAAGACTTATATATTATGCTATCTTATTCATAAATCCTGGATCAGAGAGACATGTTCTAGTGTTTCTTTTCCTCAGTGAGAAAATTACAACTGAACACAGGACTTTCTCTCTACTACTACATTTTCTTCTTGAATTTAGATTTAGAAGTGTATTTATCTGTCGTATCTTTATAAATGAACGAGTAAGTGAACTGGCTATATCTTGGAAATTCAGAAAGGCCTTTGTGTATAGATCTACTGGAGAGGAATGGTATGTGGATTGAATTGTTTACAGTTTTAGCAGATTCATCACCACAATTATAGGTTAATGTCATCTAATCCTTGTATGTAAATCTCTTGGTGAAATACACAAAAAATAGTCCTGCTCTTGCTTTTTTTTTTTTTTCTCTCTTCTCAAACTTCAGGTTTTTCATCATTTAAATCCCAGCAAAATGAACCAACCTGAACCAGACCCATGCACCTCTTGGTTTTCACTATTTACACCTTCTCAGCAAGTCAGTTTTTGTGATTTCATTTATTGAGGCTGAATTCAGTTACCTTGTAATGGTATGTTAGTAATATACAAAAAGCTACATGAAGGCCTTCCTAAATTTCTAAAGCAGTACTGGTTTAAGCCAGGCAACAGCTGTTTAGAAATATTGACTAAATATTTGTTGCGGGAAACTAAGGTTTGGAGGACAGCACATATGACAGCAGTTTGTCATGAGAATTCATAGACATTCTTCTGCCATTGTGAGCTACCATCCCCAGTATAGACTTACATCCTTTCTTCTCTGAATAACCTAGAGCCTGGGTAGAGTATAAGAACTGGGTAGAAGTTTCTATTTTCAGCCCCTCCCTTCTTCCTTCCTTCCCTCTCTGACTTTGTACATTTTGTAGAATTTTCTGGATACCTCATCAGTATCCATTCTCTACTTTCAACTTCTAGATATTTCCCTATTGGTTGTTACGTTTTAGTTGATGCCACCTCTTGGTCCAGACATGGACCTTGATTGGCTTAGGCCAATCAGTAAAATTTTACTCCCCTTTTCCTAGCCATGGCTCATAAATAGGAGGCAGACCCTCACGCTTAAGTGGCCTTTTCTCACCCCCTGGATGGTGAGATTTTGCAAATAGAATGTCCACCCCCAGGGAGGTCATTTTCCTACCAAGGAGAAAACCAACGCAAAGATAAATCTACTATAGAGGAGGACAGACCCAAGAGAATACCACATAAATGAGGGTGGAACTAATCAGACCCTTTGAAGTTCTTACCTTGTGAATTTTTCATTTATATGGTCCAATACTTTAATATGCAAGCCAATTTGTTGTGGATTTTCAGTTACTTGCTATGAAAAGTATTCTCCATGACACATCCTTCTTCCTCTTGGTAAGAACATATTGAATACCTACTATATTTCAAAGTTGTATATTATTTGTATCAAGGAATACAAAGAAGTAAAATCTTTCTTAGAAAGAAGCTGTACCTTCATTTTTTGTTCTACAAAGTCCATTTTTCCCACTTCTGCACCTCTTTTACTGGGGACATTTTGTTCTCTTTTTGTCCTATTGCTGCTCTGGGTGCTGAGATCATCAGGTTACCCTGACCTTCTGTGTTAGAACCCATACATTTGAGGAGAAGAATTATATACCATTTGGATTAAAAGATGTCTAGGACCAAATACCAGGCCACTCCTAAGGTCTCCTTTGATTTACTGATCTCTAGGAGAGCAAAAGCCTTTTATCTTGTCAGAGTAGAGAGATTTGATGTGGATTATCCTTCTTCTCTTAATAATGTCTCTTTGCATCCAGTGAGGCCCAGCTGTCACAGTGGAAAGTAGAGGAAAGATGGAATAAAAAATGAAACTTGTTGTGGGAAGTGTTGGAGCCAGAGGCCATGTTCATCCAGTGACAATAATGGTGGTAGACCCAGGAGAGCCGGGTCCATGCTATTCCAACCAGCACAGTGTTGTCATGGTGACAGTAGAAGCTCGGAATATTGAGAAGTAGATCGAATACCATGCATCCTGTATTGATTGTCTACTCATTATTTCAAGATGTCCGTTGAACACCTAATACATAGCACAGACTGGGAACCCAACTGTGCATAGGACCTTCACTGTGCAAAGCTCACACTTCAGTAGAGGGAATAAATACCTAAACAAGTAGGTGTAAATGCAGAGTGAAAGGCATTAAAATAGAAGCAAGGGAAAGCAATCCCTCTACCCAAGGGTAGAGAAAGTTTTGATGTAGGAGTCGCTGCACAGACTGGGGGACAAAAACATGGTCTTGTCCATGGTCCTGGCAGAACTGGGACCAAATCTGATCCCTTGATTGCTGGTCTGACATGCGCCTTAAAAGACAAATCATGCCACCCTGTTGTGAAGAGCGCTCATGAACTGATGGGAAAGAAATATCCAGAAGAATGGAGCTGGAAATGAGAAATAGTTTTGAGAAAAAAGAAACCTGTACATCAAGACCAACAAATACCACTACAGAGGTAATCACCGGGAAGCTTGATGAAGCAGAAAACTGAGTTAAAGCTGAGAGGAATTTGCCTCTGTGGAGAAATCACATGTTCAGTTGTCCTCCAAAAGTAATCTGTATGAGAAAACTGCCATAGACCCAGGGCAAGATTGGGAGTGGACAAATTGCTCTAAATTGATGTGCTATCAAGCCAGAGAATTGCTCTAAAGACACACTATCGGATTCTTCTGGTCACCATCTTTTCTGTATCTTTGGTGGTTCAGGGCTCCTGGATGAGCAGTCTATAAAAACCACACCCTGATCCTTTGTAGAAATTCCTTAAGAGAAAACAGGAGATTTTAGTGATCATTCAACAAATTGATATTAAGGGCCTACTTTGTGGAAGGTACTATGTACTTTGTTTTTAAATCTTTCGCCAATTATTTATTTTTACACCTTGTCCCTCATAAAGAAGTAGGACTGCTAGCAAATATAAGTAAAATACAGGATGGCATAAGTTTACAACTGTTTTTCCTGCTCCTGCTTTTAACTCTGTGCAATTCTTTTTTTTTTTTTTTTTAATTGAATGGACTCTACAATTTCCCCATCCTTTTGGTTATAAAGGCCAGTCTGGTTGCAACTGCAGTCTGTAAACTCAAACTCAGACTGGCAGGTTTAATTCTCTAGTCTGCAATTTAAATATCTGCTGGACAGTTTAGATGTCAAGGTGGAAGGGGTCAGCATGAAGAAGAGAGGAGGTGAAATGGATCTGGCTCATGGTTTTGTGCTTCTCTCTTGGTTCTCCTCCAATCTCCTCCTGTGGCAGGAATGAAGAGATTAGAAGATGGAGGAGAAAAATGGCCTTCTGTTACTGGTCATTTAAGATATCCATGGCAAGAAATGCTCCAGGCTTGTGCATCTCTGGTTTTATCTTGTTCCAGATGCTGCTGATGACCTCTGTTGACATAGTAGGCTTGAGTAGGTGAATATAGTTACCTTAGGGTAATGCTCAGATCCAGCCATTCTAGTCACCAAAGACACTGAGCCATAAGGACCATTGAGCCTTCCAGAGGCTGTCTCCTCTTTCTGAAATCACCCCATTATTTCTGTAGGATTGAACAATGTGTTTCTACCTCTTGGCGCTCGGGAGGAACAAAAGGAAAATCATCACCTAATGCTATAGACTGTCCCCTCTTCCAGATTGCTATGTTGAAGCCTCAATCCCTAATGTGACCATATTTGGTAATCGGACCTATAAGTAGGTAATTAAGGCTCAGTGAGGTCATAAGGGCGGGGACCTGATATGATAGGATTAGTGTTCTTCTAAGAAGAGACATTGGCGAGCTCTCCCTCTTCTTCCCTTCTTAGCATACAGAGAGAGGCCATAACAAGATGGAGGCCACCTATAAGCCAAGAGAAGATACCTCACAATGAGCCAAACTTGTTGGCATCTTAATCTTGAACTTTCAAGCCTCCCAAACTGTGAGAGAGAAATTTCTGTTGGCTAAGCCACCCAGACTATAGTGTTTGGCTTTGGCAGCTCAAGCAGACCCATACACCTAGGAACACCTCATTCCCACAGGTTGGTGATGACTATTTGAAATGTCATTTCTCCATTCTCTTGCCTCCTATGCTTCTACAGACTCAGGTAATGGCAGCTACGGTGGTGTAGTCATGCCAGTGCTGCAGCGGTATGTCTTCATAACCCCCTACCCCCACCCCGGGAAATTGCTCCAAGGGGCAGTGGTTAACTGGAGGCTCTGCCTTGGACCCTTCCTGCACTTTTTGGATAGATCTCACTTGGCATCCTTTGGGCTTCCTATCTTTCCACATAGAAATGGAAACAACATAACTTGCTTCATGTGGGTTATTTCTACCTGGGTGTGTGAGTCTTACCTCTCTGTTCTCATTGTCAATTCCTTGAAGCTGTGCTCTAAAGAGCCTGGTAGAGTGCTTGCTGCTGGGGGCAAAGAGCTTTGCTATTTGACTCATCTGGGAAATGGTATCTCGTGTGCATTCCTCTGCCTTCTGCCGTATTTGTCGCCTGCTGGTATCACCATCATGAATCCTGCTTCACCCCCAGGAATATTTAAAACATAATGACACCCTGGGACAGGGAGGGAATCATTAGTCACATGGAATTTGCTTACCAGTGACTTCTAGCTTGCCCCGTAAACCCAGCTGTTGGTCACATAGAAACCATGTGAGGAGACGGCAGCTCATTTGAACCTGAAACTTTGCTTGTTCTTGTTTTAATCCCACAGTCTGGTCGCTCTGTTTCTTTTCCAGGCACACACTGCCTGGAAACCACAGTTGCCGCAGAGAGTGGCGAGGGGTCCTCCATAGGCCACGGATTCCCGAATCAGGAACAGGTGCAGTCACACCCCCTCCACAAACAAAGATATTTTGTCTGAATGGGCACAACGTGGAAGAATGGGATGTATTAATAGCTAAATAGCGTCTTTATTAACAGTAGAACAGCTGGCAGTTCTATATGACAGCGCTCATTCCAATCCATTTTATCCAATTGCAGAACGATAAGCACGCTCCACCAGGGAACTAAGGGGACCACACGCAAGCAATCAGCCATTCAGCAGCTCTCTAATTGCTTCACAGTTGGAAGTGTGTTCTCCTCAGCCACTGTTATTCTTTTAGGAGGAATTGTTGGTGCACTTGCCTATCTCGATCAAGGGCTGCTAAGGCAGATAAGCTGCTTGAAGAAACTCCCTTTGTTTTATAGGGCCTCGTGAGCCATCCTGCATGGGGGCGCTCCCTGGTCGTGGCTGATCAGAAATCCCCTGTGCTGGGGGCCCGGAGGGAGGCTGGCTCGGGGTCTCCGCACCTTTGTTATCTCCCGGCAAAGTGATTCCCCTAAAGAGGGAAAAATAAACTCCCAACTCATAAAGATCCTGTTAGCCCCTGCTTGAGAACCTTTCTTCAGGGCGTCCTACTGAGCGGAAGAATAGATTCAGGGCATCAGGTTAGATGTCTGAATGCCGTCCACGGTCCTCCCAGTCTCTGAGCGGCGGGAAGCAGCCCTGGGAGGTATACCCTGTCGGGGTATAATCAGGTCACACAGGTAAGACGGAGGAAAGACGGGAAGGAATTGCACGGGGGCCGAAATCACAACCCACGAAGCAACTTTCAAACAAGACCCGGGCCATCGAGGCAAGCGTAAAAATACCCATAATTCATTTCCTCGGTGGGGTTGTTGGCGGGGGGACCATGATTTAAATCATCTGCAATGTCAAAGAAAGGAGGCTCGGTTACTTTCTTGTTCTTTTCAACTACTGTTTAATTTTCTCTCTGTGTTTGTTTTACTGGCAGTTTACCCAGCCTGAGAAAATATTGTTTGCCGAGCATTGTATTTCTGCCTTTTTACAGGGTAATTCCTGTTTGGTGAGTTTTCAAAGTATCCTTTGGGGAGAATATTAAAAAGCTCTTGGCTGTATTTAGCCCAGACAAATACAGGCAGATATGAAATTATAAAATCTTCCTGATTTGCAGAGCTTTCTTTGTTCTCTCTTTTCATTTGGGGATTAAACGGCTCAGAGGAATAAGAGTTATTATTGAGCGTTTGCCAATCAGGCCACGGATCCGTCTCGGGCTCACCCAAGTTATTGTTGGGACTTCTTGTTTTGTGCTCGTTAGCATGTGGCTCCAGATAATGAAATGATAGGTGACCCCATTTGATCTACCCCCATTTTTTTTTTAATTACCCCCGCATGGCTCTCAAACAATTCTTTTTTTTTCATCCCTACTGATGGTACTTTCCGAATAAAGAGACACATCTTTGGCCGTGACAATAGATTCCGATGAGATGGAAATCATTGTCAGAAATAAAACAGACCCTCGAGGGCTCAGGCCAGTGGAAATCACCCATTCACAAAGAAAGTCGCCAGAGCTTCCGTGAAAGGCAACCAAGACGCAGGGGACCCAGCAACAGACTCCAAAAGGAGGCAAAAAGGTCGTGTTCTTTATAGGAGCTCTTTCATGTTGCTTCCACTATGGGTTAAGGTTTCAGAGCAGTCTCAATTCCCCCCAAGAATTCTTAAATTCTCGGCCCTCCTGCCAAGAAAGTGAAGACGCATATGCATCTGTTTGGAAATCTCCCAAATGCATGTGCGAAATGGGCCAAGCTGCCTTCCCTGCCAAACACAGAGAGCCAGTCCCAGCCTCATGCAGAGGACTTCATTTTCAGGGCGAAGGCACCTGCAGACAATGCCAGGAAGGCAGGAGGGGGAGGCGAGGGTATTTTTGGCGACAGGATTCCAGGGTCTGCTTGGACTGGAATAAACAAATCAGATTCCTCTCTAGCTAGTGTAGATATTTAAAGGGACATGCCGAAACACGTGCATTTTTAAAAAATAACATTATCTCCCTGCAAGACTGAATTTCTTCCTCCCTCTACCCTCCCCCCTCCCTTACTCAACATTACTATTTTCTTGCTGTCCAGTTGAGTTCATAGTCAGGGAAAGATGCTATCCCTGGCCCTTAGAATTCAGGGTTTCTTGACTCTTTAAATCAGCATCTGCCATTTCTTGTGACATGTAAAAGAGTTCAAAGAAATCTCCCTATTTACCTTTACTTAGACCAACATTTTCAAGGGAGTCTGCTGTGTAGACCTTTTTTGAAGTGCATACCTGCACATGATCCTGGGCGAGACACCATTTATAGACAGTCATAGCCGCCATCTTTGCCCTCCTGACTTACCTGAGTAATATTTTCATCTCAAAGTATATCATATAGGGGTAGGAAAAAACCTGCATTTTTATATCTTTTTAACCCTTTCCAAGTTGGACTTTCTCAGTGGTCTTATGAGATAGGGTAGTTATTCTCATGTCAGACTACATGTAAAGGTGCTAAGGGTTCAAAGGACATACCCATAGTCAGTGGTTCCGGAAGCTTCCCCACTAAGCTGGCCTTTGCCTTCATCAGAGCACTCATTAATTTTTAGTAGAAGCAAGAGTTGAAAGAGGCATTGAGTAAAATTGTATTGCTCCTGGAGTGTCAAAAGCCAGGTGTCTCATCAGGATTTCCTGAGAGTGTAATGATCGCTGTCATCTTGGCAATTTCTTTCTTTTCTCTCAGTCCACCTGTGTACCCAGTCAGAGTCTTGCCAAGTTTTAGATCTTTTCTTCACAGGCTTCTGGGGTTCTTCTCCAGCCTTACTTCTAAGGCACATTCTGTGAGACTGTGTCCTCGTGTGCTCACCTCTGGTCCCAGTTTCTTTGTCTGTCTAAGTGACACTGATTACATGAAGACGATAAATCCTCTGACTCTGATGCCGTTCTCATTTCCAGTGCCAACCACAGGATGTTCTCGCCCATGCCGGCCTAGCCATTTCCTCCTTTGGCTATGAGAAAGGCTAGAAAGCGCCATCTGGGAAGAGCGACTGCCCTTCCCCGTGTGTCAGACTTGCCAGGGAGCAGCCGGCCATGTGTGCCTGAGGACTGGCTCCCCTGTCCTTGTGGCACCAAGTGTGGCCACCAGCCCACAGCCTGCTTGTTCAGTCCGAGCTCCTGTTCCCACCAAGGGAAGGAGGATGGGACAGGTGTTCTGAGGGCAGTGAGTCTAAAGGGGGAGCTTATTCCTTGATTAATGCCTTTGTGATTCTTTTAAACTCTCCATGTGCATTTGGTTTGGTCTTTAATATGTGGACTGTGGTGCCTGAAAGTTTGAGTAACTTGCGGCTGCTTTTATGAAGTAACTCTAAGGCTGATGTTGACATTGTCGGGGGTGAAGCCTGTCAGGATTACCTCAGAGCCTGATGAAGCAGTGTCACACGTACCACTAGATTTATTCAGTGTGTGTTTTTTTTTTTAATATTTAATTAATTAATTTATTTGACAGAGAGAGAGAGAGATCACAAGTAGGCAGAGAGGCAGGCAGAGAGAGGGAGAAACAGGCTCCCCACTGAGCAGAGCTGGGCTCGATCCCAGGACCCTGAGGCCAGGACCTGAGCTGAAGGTAGAGGCTTAACCCACTGAGCCACCCAGGCGCCCTTATTCAGTGTGTATTTTTAAACTGAGGTAAAATTGACATATTAGCTTGATGTTAGCTTCAGGTATACAACATGAGCCGATATTTGTATCTACTACGAAATGGTTACCACAGTAAGTCAGTAAGTCTAGTTAACATCCATCACCATACACAGTTACAGAAAGATTTTTTTCTTGTGATGAGGACTTTTAACCTCTACTCTCTTAAGCAATTTCCAAATAGGCAGTGTAGTGTTAGTTACTGTAGTCGTATGCTGTGCGTTTTGTTCCTATGACATTGATTTTATAACCGGACATTTTGTACCTTTTGACCCCCTTCACCCATTACACTTACCCCTCCTCTGGCTACCACCAATTTGTTCTCTGTATCCATGAGCTTAGGTTATTCTGAAAGTGCATTTTTAATAACAAGAGATGAATTGGCTAAATAAATCATAGTACTTTTATTCAGCGGACTACCAAGAGCCTGTTGGAAAGGGTGGTGTTGCACTATATTTATTGACCTGGAAAGATACTTGTGACACAGTAACATGTATAAAATTATTCCACTTATGTAAAATTATAGCTATTTATGTCCATATATATTTATATGTGGAGATGGATATCCAGAAGGGTATTTATCAATTAAGTCTGGTCATCTCTGGGTGGTAGATTTTGACAAACTAAAAATTTTTTCCCTGTTGTAACTGTGTAAAGTGACAGATATATTAGCTCACCTTTCTGTGGTAAAAATTTTGCAATATGTCCATATATCAAATAGTATACTTTAAACCTTAAAATTACACAATGGTTTATGTCAATCATATCGCAATACAGCTGGAAAACCTTTTTTTCCCTAATAAGGGGTGTGTGTGTGTGTGTGTGTGAGATTTTAAAATTTCTCAGAGTAAGAAAATCTCCTATTTAGTAGCAGGAGAAGGTAAAGCTCACTTCATTTTGATAAAAGACATCTTCTCTTGTTTTTTTTTCATTGAGCAGCTTTGCAATTCCACCCTCTTTAGTAGTATCGGAAAGCGTTTACAGAGTGTGTGTTGGTGACTGAGGCATTTTTAGATGCCAGATGAAGAGTCATTTAGATGGACCTTAACCCCACCCTTCCACAGGAAAATAAAGCAGGACTGAGGAAGACACTGACAAGGAAACAAGAATGAAACTCCCATATTCAACAAACGCGATTGTCAGTGTTGCTGTAATCTCTGCCGCCTATTTCATTGGAAAGTCTGTGACGGTAGCAGTCAGAATCAATTTGCATGTGCAGGATCTGGGTATGAAACTTTGGGTTGCTCAGATACAATTGTCACAGGGATCTTAAAATTCCAAAGGTAGGCAAAACCTGTAAGGTCATTTAATTTGATTGCCCACCTAGTATATGATTACCTTCCTGCATGTGGCGGTTGTATTTAATAAGAAGGGAGCAAGGTCCTGATAATTTACAGTCTGCCAGAGCTCTCAAGAGGAAAGAACAGGCTTTTTAATCTCTCTGAGAATATGTTCCAAAAGCACTTAATGGCGTTTGCTGGTGGTTCTCAAGTGAATTCTCACAGTGGTAGTGTCAGGAGCGCCAGGTGGAGGGATGCAGGGAGAAGGGGGTCTTCAGAAACTCTTAGAGCATCATTGGAGAACTGTGGTGTGACTCTCAGATAACTAATGGAGATCAATGTATCTGTTGGTGGTTAATAAAATGTAAAGGATCTGTGCACAGTTAGGGAGGAAGGAAAATACAGGCAGGAGAGGAATTGAAGTATTTATGGAAGGAGGAAGGACACACAGAGGTCAACATTGCCTCTAGAAGTAAGAATGACAAGGGGCAGAAGAAGATGGGGTAAAGGTAACGTTAGGTAGGGAAGAGAAACTCAAATGACTTTCGAAAGGCTCAGCACTGGGATGTTTAAACAGCAGCACACTGATTTTCTTTGACAGAAAAGTCTCAGGATCCATGAATCTAAAAACACGTTATCTTCCATAGTCATACAACACATTCACTTACCATGTAGGCTGCTAGATCTTTTGCAGCTTGTCCAGAGATTTAATTGTCTAAAAGGAAAAACAGAACGAAATTAGGGATCTTTACCTGTGGGTCCTAAATGATCTGTGGAGTGAAATCAGAGGCCCATGAACTTAGATGGGGGGGGGGGAGAAAAAGGCCAAACATCTTTATTTTGACTCATTTGTAACTAAAGTTGATGTTTCTTTTAATTTTGAGTGTAGGAAAACCTCACACTAACCAGTAAGACAGGCACCTGTGACTTGGTCACCAGTGGGACTTACTGATGCTTTTGTATCATAGCACAATTTCTGCAGGAATATTATTTATGCTGATTACTTACCTCAGAATTACGATAAACGTTCGACCTTCTGCCCCAGAGGGAAGGATTCCCTCTAAGTGCCAAATGGGCGGGGGGGGGGGTCTTTTACATTAGTTTTATTAATAAGCCTTTGTGATAATAATATACATTGATGAGAGTCCTCTGGAAAATTAAAACATATTAATATAAAATATTATTACATCGATAATTATGTTCCCAGAGGAAACAGATGTAGAGAAATGAGCCTCAGGACACCGCTCTGGGTCAGGGATGACCTAACTGTTTTCCAAGTTGACCATCACTCACGTCCTGGCTTGCGTTCTGAGTGTTGTCTCCTTTTCAGCAGGTGTGACGATCTGGGGCCCCGTGGAAATCAGGCAGACTTCAGCAGGAGAGTCCCAACCTCCGCTTGCTTTAAGCAATTGTATTTTCCCCACATCATCCGCGCCATCTTGTGCGAAGAACACTCCAGTGACAATTCGGTCCAAATGGACAGACGGCAACGAAGGGGGTGGGGTGGGGAAGGGGAAAGCTCCCATCGCTCTGGTGTTTGTGTGTTTCCAACAAAGGACGTACCTCCCCAGCTCTGCCTCTTTGAAGCAGCCCCAGTGCGGAGCTCGGAGCAGATGGTTCTGCCACGTCAGGCCACAGCTGTGTGTTTCTGGCCCGGGAACAATGTTTGAATTCCATACCGAAATTTTGTGAGATATGTTTCTTGTTGCCTTTTCATGAATTTTATTTGGTAATTTTTTTCACCCATAAAGAGTCTGGAGACCATATTGAGAAAAATGTTGGCAAGGGAAAGCTTTTCGTGAGCTAGTCAGATTTATTTAAAGAGGATCAATCACATAGAATTTCTGGAAGAGGGGCCGCCTGTTGGCATGGTTGCGTGTCCTGCATTGCAGCCGGGGTCCTGCTCTCTTACTCTGAAATTCCTTACCAAGCCAGGGAGCGGAGAGCGCTTCTGTAGGAAATGACTAGAAGGCTAGAACTCTTCTGTATTGAGAAAACTCACTCCCTGAGTACGTCCAGCACTTAGCATTTCAAACTGAGGGGGAAGAAAGTAGAAGAGATTCATAGGTTTTGGAGCAAAACAAGACACCGTGTTGCCTGATTTTATGGACATGTGCCAGGTCATTTCTGGGTTTACTGTGAAGGACTTCTGCCATTCTTATTCTAGGAGTACTCAGGATCAAATTATAGGATGCTTTCTATGTTCACTGTAGCAGCCCACCTCCCCATAGGGAAGATTTCACCTTGTACATGGTGCATGTGTGTGTGTGTGTGTGTGTGTGTGTGTGTGTGCACGTGCGTGCGTGTGCCCAGACCCCACCAAGTTCCATTTTGGTTGGGAATTCCTGATTTGTCCTGAGATAACCCAGCCAGTCCGAGTAAACCCAGACATTGGACAGAGGCCTTTCTAATTCCAACCACATGTATGATTTAGCAGGACCTGCTGCTGTATATAAAGAATTCTGAACTAGCCACTTCGTTTCAAGGAAAGACGTGAATGCCATAGGGGTTGTGAAACATTTTTTTGTTTTGTTTTGTTGTTTTGAAAGAAAATGCATACTTTCCCTCTGGAAACCCTGTCATTTCCTCTGGTTCCCTAATCCTGAACTTGGTGTCTGAAATAAATTTTGGATGGCTTCCACCATGTCGTTGAAAGGCAAGGCCCTGGGGACTGCTACTGTTATCAGAGAAAGGGGGTCCAGGCCCCTTGTGGGTGTTACTCACTAGTGGGCCTGGCTTCAGCACTTGGCACCAGCGCTCACTCTGGGCTGTCTTAGGAGCTCTTCCTCTGACGGGCAGGACCCTGGAACTTGGGTCTCCATCTCAGCACCTGCTTGCAAGAGTGGATTCCTTTGCCTCACATTTGATGGATAAACCAGAAGAATCCAGCAGGGAGATTCGTGTTCATGGCTGTGGCCAGCTTTGCCTTTCATGACTTTTTTGCTTTTTCCTTTTGTGTGAGATTGGATTTGAAAGTGAACTCGGTTCCACACCAGAGCCTGTGGCAGCGGGCAAATGAGAGGAAACCACACGGAGGTAGAGCCGCTTAACACACACACACATACACACACACACACACACACACACACACCACACACACACACACACACACACACACACACACACACACCCACCCCAGAGCAAGTGTAGGAAACCTGGAAATGACAAGAGCGGTTGGGGCTGACTTGTTTGCAACCCTGGGAGCTGAGCTTCTGTGGAAGAGTTTTTTGGGAAGGCTTCAGGGAGGAGAAGGGGCCAGGTGTTTTAGCCATCTTCACTTAGCGGGCTTTCCTGGAGAAAGATGAAAGCGTGCTTTCAGCTGGGTTTGCTGTGTTGCTTTGTTAGTAATCAAGAGGCTCTTTGGACTCAGCGTGGGAAAAAACAAAACAAAACCAGAATAACTGGTGATGGCAACAGTAAGAGGATACCATCTCTGGAGAACAGAAGCCCCCCTCCCCCGTCCTGCCCAGCTGACACCATCAGGCAGGCAACTTGGAGTGGAGGACAGTTTACTTATTTGCTTATTTAAGATTTTATTTATTTGTCGGAGAGAGAGACAGACAGAGAGAAAGCACAAGCAGGGGGAGCAGCAGGCAGAGAGAGAGAGAAGTAGGCTCCCCAACAAGCAGGGAGCCTGATGTGGGACTACATTCCAGGACCCTGGGATCATGACCTGAGCTGAATGCAGATTCTTAACCAACTGAGCCACCCAGGTGCCCCGATTTTATTATGTAATTCATGATAAAGTCGTCCCATTCTTCTGATAATTTCACATTCCTGCTACTTCTTTTTGCAGTATTTTCTTCCAGTCTGTGGCTTGTATTCTCATGCTTTTGACAGTGTCCTATTCAGAGTGGAAGTTTTAGATTTTAATCAAATGCAGCTAAGCGATTGTTTATTTCATGGATTGTGTCTTTGGTGTGATATCTAAAAAGTCACCTCCGTACCCAACATCATCTGGGCTTTCTCCTATGTTATGTTCCCAAAACTGCACAATTTTGTGTTTTCCATTTGGGTCGGTGATCAATTTTGAGTTAATGTTTGTGATGTGTGTAGGGTCTGCGTCTAGGGCCATGTTTTTTGGTATGTGAATGTCCAGGTGTCCTATCACCATCTATTTGAAAAGATTATCTTTGCTCTGTTATATTGCCTCTGCTCCTTTATCAAAGATCAGTTAACTGTATTCACATGGGGTCTATCTCTGGCTTTTCTGTTCTCTTCTACTGATGTGTTTGTCTATTCTTTTGCCATTTCTGCACTGTCTTGATTGCCATAACTTTACAGTAAGACTTGAAATTGGGTAGTGTTAATCCTCCAACTTTGTTCATTTCCTTCAATATTTTGTTGGCTCTTCTGGGTCTTTGGCCTTTGCATGTAAACTTTAGATAGAATCAGTTTGTCAATAGCCACAAGTAACTTGCTAGGAACCAGGAAAATTTTTCTTCAGATGCAAATTCTCCTTATTTTAGACTTGAATAAGTGATCAGATATAGAATCGTGGTGATGCCTGCTCTTGCTTGTGTCTACATTTTCTCCACACCGACCCTGCCAGGCCCCTTTTCCTTCATTCTCCTTCTCTCTCCTCTCCTTCCCTTGTCCTTCGCTCATCCATCCTTCTGCCCCGTGTCTTTAAGTTTCACTTTTCTGCTTTCATCCTGTGCCTTGCATTTCTTCATCTTCGCATCCTCCCTGAGTCTTTGTTTCTGGGTCTCAGATCCTTTGTTCTCAGAGAGGGTTCAGGGAGGCAGCTGAACTTGTTATGTAACTCTTGCTGCCTAGGTGGGGGGGAAAGTGTGTCCACAGATTTGCATGAATAAAACTGAGTCATCAGAGACTGATTTAATCAAAGAAAGAACCCTTGTGTGGAGGGCGAACCCACCTGAAATGTGACTTTGCAGCCATTATTCTACCACTCTGGGCCTCAGGTTCCTCTCCCTAAAACAAGGACTTGTTAACATCTGCCTCTTTAGGTTTGTTGCATTAAATAAGTACATATTTAGCTCTCCCGTACTTGTCTGGGCAGTAACTGCTCTCTCATTGTTGCATGTGAGTATCATTGCTACTTCTAAGGTTAGAGAGTAGCCCTTCTGACAGGGGGACGGAAAAGTTTGCTTTAACAAACGGATAAGAACAACTTCTAATCAATGCATGTGTTGTTTGGGTGGATTTGTGTAAGCCAACATTTCCTTTACTAACACTTCCTTTGCTTATAAATGCCTGTATTCACAACCCCAGGTGAATTTCAGTCTGAACACCGTTTTCAGAGTAAAGCTATTCTTATGGGTCTGCTGTGGAATTAAGCAGCCGAAATCTGTTTTTGTGGGTGTGACTCGTCTCTGCCTTCATACACTCTGAACAATAAACACTCTGTCTGGTTCTCTCCCGCCTGTATGACAGTTCCAGGGGATTAGGTACTTGGGTGCTATATTGATTATTGACAAGGCAGGAAAAAGACCGGGTGGCATTGCAGCTGAGTCTTTGGTTCTTTGGTCTTTTTTTTAAAGATTTTATTTATTTATTTGACAGAGATCACAAGTAGGCAGAGAGGCAGGCAGAGAGAGAGGGGATGCGGGGCTCCATCCCAGGACCCTGAGAGCATGACCTGAGCTGAAGGCAGGGGCTTTAGCCCACTGAGCCACCCAGGCGCCCCCTTTGGTCTACTTTTAAGTAAGACATTCCTTCATCTTTTCCAGACTTAGAAGTTTTTATTAAATAAACAAATAACACCCCCTATGGTCTCCTGAATCACAAAACAAAGCAGACCATCACTGAAGGGCAGAGGGGAAGAAAATTGATTCTGAGCATTCTCGTCTATAATCCCTTAATAGAGTTATAGCTAAGTGCTACCGAGATTCTCCTCGAACCCTGCTTTCCCCTCCCGTAGCAACTTCTCATCTGCTAACAGCCATCAACACTGTCTACCCTCCATTTGTAGATCCCATGACATATGAAGGGTGTGTGAACTGAGAGCCCTGATACCCTCCTTTCCCACCCATTCTCACCCAAGAGAAGGACTCAGAAGTCTCATGGTCAGAGCGAGAAGTTTGGAGTAATATGGACAGATGGGGGCTGTGGGGGATATGTCTCCTTTCCTCTAACAACGCATATGTTCACACACAAACCTTTATGTTTTTGCCTATGGGACGCTTTTGCCTATGGGACTATCTCAGATGAGATTAGCAGTAATCATTTATTCTGTGATACAAGTGAGGGACCAGTCATTTTGGCCCAGGACCGAGGGATTTCTTGGGACATGGGAATTGCACTGTGAAAACTGGGACAGTCCTGGGTCGACTGGGTGTCTGGTCATCCTAGAAATAAGAATTACACATCGGATAGAATTATTTAACTATGAACTAAAGGTCCCCATGTTAAATGATACATAGAAGTGAAATAATACATTCTGAGTTATAAAAAAAAAAAAAAAGTTTGCCAATTTGCACTATGGTCTATACCTGACCTTCAAAACCCTTCCTTACTTCCTATCTCTACCAACAGAAGTCCTCAGCTTAACAAGTGAAACTTCGGCCTCTGTATTGAAGGATTTTGCCTTAGTTATCTATTACTATGTAACAAATGGCCCCCAAACCACAATAATCATTTGTCATCTTCTGGTTTCCACTGGGCTGGGAATTCAGACAGGGCAGGGCACGGAGGTCTTTTATCTGCTCCACAAGGTAGACTCTAAGCCTTGAGGACTGAAATCACCTAAGAGCTAAAGAGTCATCTTCGAAGATAGCTCGGTCCCATGACCTCCCCATTAGGCTCCTCTCCAAAGGGTTCCAAGGGTCCTCACAACATGGCAGCCGGCTTCTCCTCAGAGCTGGTAAGCCAAGAGAGATCATGCCTGGAATGGAAGTGGCTTTTATAAGCTAGCCTTGGGATTCATGTACCAGCACTTCTACTGCATTCTAATCTTTGGAAGTGAGTCACTGGTGCAGTCCACAGCCAAGGGGAGAAGTGAGTTCTACGTTTTAAAGGTAAGAATGTCACAGAATTCTTAGGTATATTTAAACACCACCTAAGGTGTTGTGAACAAATTCCTCTGAGTGTAAAACACTGGGGGTGGTAGGATGATGCCAAAACTTCCTTAAATGGTGGTTTTCATTCTAACAGTAATAGTAATACAATAGCTTACAATAACAGAGTACTTATCTTCCAGACACCTCATGGACATTCTCTTGTGTATAATCCACGTCACACATGAGGGCTAGTCTTATCATGATCCCTGTCTAGCAGATGAAACGGAGAAACTACTCACCCTATGTACAGAGAGGTTAAGTAACTTCCCCTAGGTCACACAGTAAGGGCTAGAGCCCAGGTTCAAGCGCAAGCAAGCCCACTCCAGAACCGTTGGGTTCCATGCAATCGCATTACAGTGATTTCTCTCTGAAATCTAAGAAAACAAGTTTGATGATTTAATGAATCAGATTATTTTATGATTACTGTTCTAGTGGTCTATGTAAAAATCCCACTCTCCTCAGTGAGTTCACATTTTCTGTTTAATCTTACGTCAGGCGACTTTGGTCATTACAAGAGGTTCCATTTTGGAAGGGACAGTCAAGGGGCTGCAAGCGATTGAAAACCTTGTGGGCTGGGCGACGACCACCCCATCCATCCCAGGTGGCCATTCCGAGATCAGAGGGAAGTAATGAATGAAAGTGTTATGAAATTCATAGAAGTCTCTCGAGTTAATACATGCTTCCTCACATAAGGTGGTATATCTGTGTTCTCTCCTCTTTCCGCCTCACAACCTGAAGCAAAACAAAATGACATTAAGGCAATTTAGAGAGTCATTATTAATTTGGATTCAGCTTGTGAAGACTCTAGGGGTTTCCTCCACTGCATGTTTTTCTAGAGTAATTTTTTTTTTCACCTGCTCCGCGGTGCTCTTTGAACTTCCTGGCTGAAAGTCAGCGAGACTGGCACAGTCCAAATGTGCTTATTGTTTATATAAGCTGGTGAACCCCCACCGAGTGGCTCACTGCTCCCCTCACCAAGATGTGTTGCACACACTTGGCTTCAGCTGGAAGCTTCCACAGCCGATGAGGTGTGGTACAGCCATCTGAATCCTAAAGGTGGGCGGGCATGGGCTTGAGGAAGGTTAATTAGGTGCAAAAGAGAATGACAGCAGAACAAACCACCCCCGCAAACGGTCTATTTTATGTAGTTTAACAAATACACGGGACTTACTACGTGCCACCAGCTCTTCTAAGTGCTTTTAAAATATTAACTCATTTATCCCCATAACAACCTGGGAGCTCACAACCCTTGATGGATCTCATTTGAGAGATGAAAATTTGTTCCGCAGCCCAGCGCTGTGAAGTGACTTGCCCCAGGTCACAGGGACGGGAGCTGGAGTCCACTCTGGGGAGTTTGATTCCTGGGAGTCCTGCTGTCTGTCTACTCTGAAATGTGGCCTCATGCAGTTTTGTCTCCAACACAGGCTTCTCCAGAAGGACCGCATCATCCCCGATCTCAGAATAAAAGCCCATTTCTCATCTGAATGTACTGTTAGGCATTTCCCAGAGCGAGAAGCAGGGAAATTGGCTCTTCAGCCAACCAAATGTCAGTAGCTAAAAACTCCAGCCTGAGTCGATATATACAGCCGCGTGTTGTCTGATATTTCCCAGATGTGTGGATATAATATTAGAAGAGCATTTAATGTAATAGTCCTTTTGGCATTTAAATACGGGTGACAGGAACTCTTTCAGGCCGCATCAACAGAGCACACAGGTGTTAGGAAAAACAGCTGTTAATAAAGGCCATGTCTTTTCAAACAGAGAGAGAAATGGTGCAATAAAAGGGTTATAACCTTATGTTTTTAGGCTTATGACCTTTGTTTCATTAGGTGCACCTTTAACTGTGATAAACATCCACTTAAATGAATATCATTTCCTTACAATTACAGAAGGGTCATACATAATACACTAAGTTCCCCTGGCAGCCTATGTGTTAGTCATGCATATTTCATGAGCACTTTTATTCCCCAAGTCACTTTCAAGCAATGCTCAATCCCATGGCTTTGGTGCCTAGGAGATAAAGGTCTTGTCGGGAAAGAGATCTCAGAGCAATTATTGTAGCTCTGCACTTTATCAAGGAGAGCAGCCAAATGACCCGCTCACAACATCTGACCGGGACCATTATCAATTTTCTTAATATACGTGATTCTTCTTATTTATCACTGGATACGAGAAACATGTTCCTTGGTTTTGTTGGGCTGATTTAAATTGTTGGAATGATGCTGAACGATAGAAGGCAATCGGCCCTAAAGAGAATACTTGGAGCAATCTAATGAATGTAAAAGAAGGAAAAAAAAAAAAAAGCAGCCATGTCCTCATGCCTACAACATGCTCAGTACTTGTGGGGCAGCAAAAAATAGATCACGGTCCACGGAGCGTGGCCAGGCAATCTAAGCAAGTTGACATCTGTTTGTGCAATGTGATGTTTTTCCCAGCTGCGTCAGCTGGTGGGAAATAAAGTGTTGGAATGATAATAAGCAGAAAGGAAGTTTGCAGTAACAGTGAAATATAAGCCTCTTTATAGTCTCAATATCTTTTGTGGGCAATTTCCCTTGTTCTCTTCAAGACTATTGAGTTCATCAAGACCGCTTCGTCGTTGCGAGATCTCCCTCCACACTTGGAATATGACTGAAGAGATGTGAATCCCATCTGCCAGCGTTTGCAGGTCGACTTCCTGGGTTAGATCAAACTGAAAACAATTTACTTTTTAAAAAATGATGCCTTTAGACATCTCAGCAATGCAGAAAGTAGCTTCCTTATCTTTTTTGCTCGCGCCATCTGCCTGCCGTGGTTGCTTTACTTACTGTAAGATCCGAGATCGAGGCCAGGTTGGGATCAGGGTATTGAATTCTATCTGTTGATTCAGGGTCCTACCTTCCCAACTCCATCCTGCCCCCAGACAGATATGGGTTGGGAGCCTTTGTTCTGCATTCTCGCAGGGAGTGAGGGGAGCTTGGTGGTGAGGGGGAGAGAGAGAGAGATGTTTCCTTTAAACCAGCTAAATTAATATTTACGTTGTGATAATATAAGAGAAGCCACCGAAAATTATTAATCTCAAAAGGTTATAATTATCTTTAAAATGGTGGCAGCCATTTGAAATGTAAATCGTCATGCTCAGGGAGAGGGCTCCTGTTCCTGGTGCCTGGGGCCACCGCCTGCCTGGCTGCCACAGCTGCAATTGATCATTCCCAATCAAAGGCAGAGGGAGACATCTCTGGTGGCACAGCGGCGGGCGGGGCAGGGGGAGCTAGCAGAGAAAGATGCTCTGTTCTTTGGGTCTATTATCAAAAAAAAAAAAAAAAAAAAGCCCAAGCGCGTTTCAAATATCTCTTCTGTTGAATGTGCAGCCCTTCAAAGCTTCCCCACAATAAATAAAGTTTTCAAAACCCATAGACTCTCAAAGATTCATTGAAATTTCCTCTGAATTAAGCAGCCTCTCTCTTTCTTTGCTCCCCTCCCCCCAACCCCCCTCCCTGCCATTACGAAGGCCAGCTCAGTTTGAAACAAATGTGAATTAGATGATTAAATATGAGACATATTTCAACTCTTTTAACGCCTTCATGGATGGTATGGTTACTTTTCGGCCCACACTTCTCTTAAGCGAATGTATTGGTTACATTGTTAAAGATCGGCTTCTCTAAAGAAGAGAGTACAAGGGAAAAGAAGGACCCCATCCCCACCCCCTCGCCCCCCACCCCAGGATAAAGCAGAGACTGGAAGTGTGAATTCCATGTGTCAGGCAGAATCCCAAGGCCAAATGCTTCAGGAGTTCGCCAACAAATGACAGGAGACAACTGGAATCTCCCCCGGTCCCTGAATATTACTGACTGTGTAGACATTTCTCAAGGTCCATTAAATTCTATTTGACGTACATTAAAAAAGATTTAATCACAGATGCCAGTCAGCTAACCAACCCATTAATCTAGCTGTTTTTCCTAAGAAAATTGTATTTAAAAAGGTCTTTTTTCCCCAATTTAATTTAGTCATCCTTTTAAATTTCATGTATTTATCATGTAAATGTGCCTTATTTGCAAAAGAAAAGCGCAGGATTCAATGAAATAAATAGTTATTTCATTAAAATGGATACAAAAAACCCTGTGATTAGGGTAATTAATTTGCACACTAAAAGCTATCTTCCTGGTTCAGATCATTAATATTGATGGCCTTCGATTTTGTTCTCAGTAATGTTCCTTGAAATATACTCAGAACTGGCACTGGGGTTGAAAGAGCAGCCGTTGGAACATCGGTAAAAATGAGGCACCAGTGTGCGTTTGGGGCTACTGCTTTTCCCTCTTCTCCCACCAAGAGCTAGCCCCCAGTGTGAAGACCTGTGTCTCCAAATATACCGGCCAGGTTCTGTCTGAATGGGTTGGTGCGGTTTACCTCGAATGTCAGTTCCTGATGTCTGATGCCTGGCACTTCCTGACGTCTGTCTTCTTTCGGAGGAGGAGAAAACATTTAAATTGCAAAATAACATTACAGGAGATTATGTCTGGGTACCACATACTGTTAGGCACAGCATTGCCCGATAACAAGGCAACGGCTGTCAATATACCTTTCTCATTAGATTTGCATCTGCATATTATGCAAATGGGTCCGAGCGAGTTTCCACTTTGATAGCTCTCTGCCACAAGTTGGAGTCAAGGCACATTATTTTGTTTTAGTTCTGTTCAGCAGATGTATTCCACCAAAGACCTTGTAGAAAAGGTGTCATATCAACGCGGTACACTATCAAATGCAGCTGTAGGCTGCATTCACATGAAAATCAAATCCTGGAACAATTTTAGATTGCCTCACCTAGCTGTGTCAGCATGCTCAACATTCCCAGTGATGGAAAACAAATTAACATTCTGCACAGGGTCTGTGTGTGTGCAGACGAAATCTGAGAGCTGCACCAGAGCCTGTTGGTATCTTGACTTGCATTTTAGGGCTTGCTGAAAGGGATGCTGCTGATGCTTTTTAATTACAGACAGAAGGATGATTTGTAGGATTGGTTTTCATTTTCCCAGGTGCTTTTTTTTTTTTTTTTTTTTTTGCATTTGAAGCTCCCCTTCAAGATTATCAAGTTGTCTCACGTTAGCCAAATTACCTTCTTGCTACTGCTACCTGGACACTCAACTTTAGGCCACTAAGTCTTTTCCAAATATCAGGACTCCTGAATACAGGGCTTTTCACAAGCTCTGTTGTTGTCTGGGTGTTCAAGTGCCTGTGTTAACATTTTAACACCGTTTTATTAAATGAAGATCATATGGCCAGGATCTGTCCCACTTCTGATCCCAATAGCACAAGGTCCATCTCTGACCTTGCACAGATCAGAACTGGCGTAGTTCTCGACTTGGAACAGCAAAGAGATAATTCAGAGATGAACAAACAAGGACAGCTTCATGCACGTCTACGGTGTTTTCTACGCAAAAACAAAACAGAAAGCCTAGCCAGGATGCTTTTAGACACTTCATCTCAAGAGGAAGAGGAAAAAACCAAAACAAAACAACCCCCAAAACCAAAAAAGCAAAAAACTGCCAAGGTGGAGAGAAAAAAAAAAAGTGGACGTTTTCTAAATCGACTCCAAGGTTACTCACTGGGGTTTCTTTGCCCATCTTGTTTGGTGCATTGCTTCAAGTGGGGCTCTCTAGGAGCTCTGTAATAAGACAGGGTACTGCTGCAGAAGGCAACGTGCTAATTAAAAAGAGGAACACACCACAAATCTGCTCGTTATTATTCATGGCAAGTGTGCAGCAAATCACTTAGCTGTTTGCTTTTAAAATAAAAGCTTTTTTTTTAACCCCATTTTTTTCCCTTCCCTTACCCCCCCACCTTTTTTGTTTCTTTTCTTTATCTTTTCTCCCCCGGTCTGCCTTGTTTAAAAAGACACGCATGGTCTCAAAGACTTTTTCTAAAGAATGACATTGAAAAGACATTGCCCCGAGGTTTGGTAGAGCAAAAGCCTGGATCATTTGTACTGTTTAATGTCATGCCTTTTCTTCCCCCTGATTCTTTTTTTTAAAAACAGCTATTCACCCATTACAATACGCTTTCCACAGTATGCTTCCTTTAACTGACTCCAGATTAACAAGTAGGTGAGATGAGTAGGGAGTATTATTCCAGGGTTGTTGTGTGTGTGTGTGTGTGTGTGTGTGTGTGTTTTCTCTTTTTTTTTTCCCCCAAGCATTAAGCAGGAACGGTAATCAGAAAAGCAGTTTTCTGTAACTCAGATCCCCCAGATGCTGACATTAGAACAGATTTGCAGCCTGATTGTTAAGCCATGCTCACGTTTATTAAGATGCCAGCCACTACACAAAGGAGAAATATCATTATTTTAGAAACAACAATCAGTCACCATCCTCCTCCCACAAACAAAGTCTAAATTCAAACCGTATCACCAGGGACTTCCAGATTCTTACAGGAGCCAAACACAGCAATGGACAATGGCTTTTGTCATCACTCACCTTCTGTGACTGCCTTTCTGAAACCTATCACCATTTAAAGGGAGCTGTCATAACCGTTACTTCAGATTTATAGAATCCTTTTCTTCCAAGGCATCTAAGAAGTTTACAAATGAGCCGTCCACCCACACATTTCATCATGACCCTTGATGTCGGACTCCTGATTTTCCGAGTGTGGTAGCTCAAGCATATGAAGATTATATAGCTCCTTCAAGAAGAACACAGAAAAGAGAATGCTCAAATAACTACTTGTCTCTGGCATCTGGGGGACTTGGGAAGCAATTTCAATGTTGCTCTTTCTCGTTTTGTTTTGTTTCCCTTGGGCAATGCTGTTTAAATAAGATATACGAGCTCTTTCGGGTGCTAAGTCCACTGCCTGGATGAAAGGCCCACCAGAATTTCTGATGCTCCATCTTAGAGTCACAAAATGTGTGCAACTTTTACTCAAAAGGAGACTTTTCATGGAGAAAGACAAAGCTGAACTGTTAAGTATTGGATTTGCATAGCTGTTTCCGAATGGGCTGTGTAACTGCAAGCTTTAGTTCTATGCTGGGATGACTTCGCTCTGGCCCCAGGGTGTCCTGCCAAACCCCTCATTTACAGCAGAGTTGTGATATTGTGGGGAACCCTGTACGAATGGTTGACTGGTTAGATTTGTATGAATTTGCCCTGGGATCCTGTCCTACTCCTTGAGGCTGTTGGGTAGGGTTCATAGGTTCTGCAAGGAACTGGGTATCACAGTGATACCTCCAAAGGGCTTTGCAGGTTTCCTGGCTTATATCTGTTCATTTTGAACCCAAGTGTGCTGCTATGTTAGTGCTGTCTTGATAGGCTGAACAATTGAGGAAATTTCTACTTGAGATGAATGGCAAATGTCTTACCTTCTCTGTGTTAGAGGTTGAACTGTGCCTCCCCTCCACCATTCATATGTTGAAGACTTAACCCCCAGTAACTCACAATGTGAGGATATTTGGAGACAGAGCCTTTAAAGAGGTAATTCAGTTAAACTGAGGCTGTTAAGGTGTCCTTATAAGACTAATCCAGTATGACGGGGGTCCTTCTAAGAAGGGGAAGTTGGGGCACACAGAAAGGTCAAGGATGTGCCCACACAGAGGAAAGACCATACAAAGAGTCAGCAAGAGGGTGACCATCTACAATCCTGGTGGGATATGTGTGGGGGGCTCATAGGAAACCACCCCTATGGGCACTTTGATCTTGTACTTCTAGCCTTTTGAACTGTGAGAAGATAAATTTGTATTGTTTAAGCCCCCCAGTCTGTGGTATTTTGCTGTGGCAGTCCTATCAAATTGATACACCTCTGTTAGATGGTATTGGGCTACCTTTTGCTTGATTATAGAAACTCTCCATTACGATCATAATCTTAATAGGGTACTGATGAGTAATCCATACAGTTCACCAAGTTTTACAAATGGCTGTCAATGTTAATTTCAAGTTGACGAATGAGAAGACTGCTTCTGTGATGTTAATCTTCAAATGTATTCTTATTGGTGAAAAATCTGCTCTCATGTTCCCCTTGGCAGTCTTATATTCAAGAGGATTTATCAAGCTATTTCATTTTGAATTTTTAAAAGGAGGCATGCATGTGAATTTAATTTTTCCTTAATTGATTCTTGTTAAAAAATGTCAAAAGCACTCTTAATATGAAGATGGGGTTTATTGGATTAAAACTGAAAAGCTTATAGTCAATATTCATGTGATCATAATGCTGGTCCTATATTTATAATTTTGGTATTTTGCTTATCATGAATTTTTTGCATTAATTTTCCTTAAGTGTTTCATTAATGTATTGTTTTTCGTGGTCACTGAGTTTTTTGTGTCCCTTGCCTTTTGTTCCTGGGTGCCTTGCATGCCTCACCCCAATGCCACTTCCAGATGTAAAGGCAAGTCATGTTTCCAGTCATACCTGGGTACTTTTTCTCTGCTTCCATAGCCCATGGGTTCATGCCCCCAGCATGACTTACAGGCTGATTCTGATGGCTGGAAAGCATCACAATGGAAGTTAGTTCATTATCCAGAAAACTCCAGAAGGTCTTTAAGTCATTTTAGTTTATAGTTCCTGTAAAGAGGGAGATGATTGGCTCAGCTTCTGACAGTTTCTCAAGTGGGGAAAAAAGCCTAGATCAGTGTCATAGTAAAGCTAGCATCAAAAGAGGAAGGGGGGGGCGGTGTGTGTGTCTTGTATAGAGTATAGGTGGGGCAGGGAAGAGACAAAAAGAAAACCAAAAAGTACTGACAGAAAATCTGTAAATTTACAGACAGATCAGACACAGAAATCCTTTCTGTTCTATCTAAATGCTGGGAAATGCAACGTAGATTTTGAGAGTAGCAATTATTTTCAAGGATGTGGAGTAATAGGAACCCTCATATTCTGCTGGTGGGAGTGTAAATTCTCTTTGATGAGAATTTTGGCAGTATATATTAAGGTTCGAATTACTTGTCCCTGTGATTCAGAAATTCCACTCCTAGATATGTAACCCAGAGAAACTCTCACATATGTGAATGGAAAGATACTAGAAGCAACCAGAGAAGAAACAATGCAAGCGTTTCCCTTAGGGGATGGATAATGAATAATTGTATATTCTAGAAGGAAATGGTGGAGACTGGACAAAATGATTGAATTAGAGCTATCTGTGTTGATAATGACAAATCTTAAAAACAAAACTGAAAATATTGGTGAGGAGGTAGAGAAATCAGAACCCTTGAGTATTATTGGCAGAAATGTGACATGAGCCAGCTGCTGTGAAAATGGTGTGGTGCTTCTTCAAAAAATTAAATGTGGTAGTTAATTGATGTGTCAACCTGACTGGGCCAAGGCATGCCCAGATAGGTGGGAAAAAGTATTTCTGGGTGTATCTGGAAAGGTATTTCTGAAAGAGATGAGCATTTGAATTGGTAGACTGAGTAAAGATTACCTTCAACAATGTGGTTGGGCATTGCCCAATCTGAGGAAGGCTGGATAGAAGGAAAAAGCTGAAGAAGGGCTAATTTGCTTTCTTTGCTTGAGCTGTGGATAGCTTGTTGAATCAAAAAAAATTTTATAGATATGTACAGATGTGCTCTATTAATATGTTCTAGGTGTCTGGTGGAATTTTCCTATGGATCTATGTGGTCACAGGAAACTTTGGACCCAGTTCTACTCCATTAGGGGTAAGTAATCAGCTTAAAAATGTTTCCATTTTGTCCTGATTTTACTAACCGTACCATCTTTCTGTAGAGTTCTCTTGACAGGGCTTTTTTAAGCAACTAAATTATATTTCAGGGTCTAAGTTACAAATAATGCTCAAGGTTTTCTAACACCAAAAACTATTGTTTAGGGGCACCTGGGTGGCTCAGTCAGTTGAGTGTCTGACTCTTGGTTTCTGCTCAAGTCACGATCTCAGGGTCATGAGATCAAGCTCCAAGCTGGGCATGGAGGCTGCTTAAGATTCCCTCTCTCCCTCTAATTCTGCCCTCTCTCTCTCAAAACAAACAAACAAACAAACAAACAAACAAAAAACAAATAAAAGAAGCCAAAAACCCCAACCATTATTTAATAAATTTCCTTTGATTTTTCTGTAACTGACATAAAACATGAACTATGGCATCTATACCATGCTGTAGTTGGCTGGTTCTCTTATTCTAGGATTAAATCATTCAAAACAATGAAAGTGGCAGCAGGAGACTATGTGTTGGGTGGTGTTAGCTGGAAGCACAGGTGAGAGAAGCAGAGACAATAGGGTTAAAGTTCAGCTTCCCCATTTGTTTTACTGCATTGATCCTCAGTTTCCTTACCTATAAAGTAAAATGCCAACTTCATAGAGCTGTAATGACATAATGCATGGATATACCTAGCATGTGGCTGTTATCCAATGTTCAACATCGGTAATGTTTTTGAGGTGCCATCTCTTGCATCCTTCTCGAAAAGCTTTATTATTTCCACTTTTGTCGTCCTAAAGTTGTTTGTTCTATTTCCAATATGGGGGAAAAGCACATTGAGATGTCAAACAGAAACTTTTTTACCAGCTTGAAAATAGTGGTTAAAATGCTGTCTAAGTTCTTGAATTTAATCATCCTTTGTGACTCCAACTGTAGTGATAACCTCTTGAAAAGTCAAGTCAAACTCCACTGAGTTTTTAATACTTGAATTTATGGGGCTTTTTTTTTTTAAACCCATAGTAGAGGAAGCTGTATTTAAAAATTTATACTTGTGCATTCCAGTGAGGATGTGTGTGACCTGAAATGAGAGAAAACAAATTGTAAGAAAGGAGAAGTTCCAGATTATATTTTTGTACTATTTCTCAGATTACTGGTTGAACTTGAAAAGGCAACTCTTCCCTGGATTTCATTTTTCCCACGAGTCAAATGGAGATGACAGTATCCATTAGCTGTTACACATTTCTACCTTATAAAAAAGGGGGGGGGGTTGCTCTCAGGATTAATGAGATGATGTTTGTAAACAGCTCTGAGCTCTTCGGGAGGCAGATGTTCTATAAATACAAATTATTAATAAAGTATTTATACTGATGATTGCAGGGAATGTTAACAGTTCTGGAGTAAAGAAGTCATCAATTATTTGGTACATTCAGTGGGAGGGAAAGTATGTCTATGGAACAGAGATGCTCAACAGGCTTCTATAATTATTGGTAAATGTGCTGTGACTTTGGGATGTAGTTGGATGGCACCAACTACAATGATACCAGGAAATCATTTTAGTTAGGATCTTATCAGGTTGCACGGATGGATATCTCAGTATTGGTGGTGTATTGCAAAGGATATCTGGAAAGCAGGGAACATGAGACCATATTCTATAGATGAAAAGTCAGACTCCAAAAACGCGCAAGCTCACTTCACTGGTCCAGGGAAAAGAAGAGCTCTTGTCACCTCAGAGCACATCTTTGTCATATGTTATCTATTCTGCTATACTCGTTACTGCATTTCTCTCTTTCTCTTCTAATTTAACGGTCTTACATTTTTCTTCTGTCTTTTCTGTTCTTTTTACTTAACTACTTACTTCATGGTTTCTTTCGATTTATGGCTTCTCTAACCTCATTGTTTCTGCTTGCTAGTTTCTCCATATGTGGTTCTTGTCTTTTGCTTTTCTCTGGTATTGGTGCTTGTGTCTCACATCTGATTTTTAACCCCCTGAGAGAAAGGAATTGAGTTGACTATTCAGGTCTAGTAGTCACTAATGGGTGTAAGAGGCTTCTACTGGGAAAAGTCCTCAGCGGGGGTTACTTCACTGGCCTATTCTTGCTCTCTCTCTCTTTTTCTCTTGAGGGAGAGTGTTCTTTTGCATTATACACTCATTGTTATTACACTGAGTTGTGAGGAGATTTGCAGGAGATATTAGGCAAGTAATGGAGACCATTGGAAGGAAATAGCCTTTGACCACCGAGCCCAGAAGTGGCTCAAGGGCATGGTAGTCTCGGTGCTATATATAGACTGTCTACTCATAAATGAGGATGAAAGAGATGAGGAGGAAAGCTTAGGGTGCTGATACTTATTTCTCTAAATATTTTATTTTCTTTATATTCAGAATATAAATATTCTAAATATTCAGAAGAAGAAGAGAGACTCTTTCAACCTGGGAATATTGCTTTATTTCACACTCTCTGTCTCTGTCTCTCAAATAAATAAATCTTTTTTTAAAAGGCTTTATTTACTTGAGAGAGTGATAGAGCATGAGCAAGGGAGGGTATGGCCGGAGGGAGAGAGAGAAGCAGACTCCCTGCTGAGCAGGGACCCTCCCCACCGCAACCCGCCTCCCCAACTCGGGGCCCAGAACCCTGGGATCATGACCTGAGTAGAAGTCAGATGCTTAACTGGCTGAATGACCCAGGCGCCCCATAAATAAAATCTTTTTAAAAATTACTCAAAATTATTAGTTCAGTTTAAAAAGAACTTAAAGAATGTTGGCAGTATATAGCCTAGAAAGAGTGTTGCTATTCTTCATATATAACAAGTTCCCACAAATTAAGAAAATGATACTGTTCTATAGGAAAACTAGACTAAAAAAAATCTTTTTAAGACAAAAGTCCAGAGAAGCTATTCATTTGGCCTAGGAAACAAATGATCAACCTTGCTGCTAATCAAGGAATGAAAGGAAAAAATATTCATATTTTATATCTCTCAACTGCTAAAGATGAGAAAAATGGGAAAAGTAAACTCCTGTACCGTGTTGATAATCATTATTGTAAGACTACAGATTTTTTGAGAAGCAATATGGTAAAATTTCCTGAGACAGTTGACCTGTAAAACATAGAACTGCTCAGGTGGATTTTTTTCAATAAACGAGGAGTGTGGTGTTTAAATGTATTTTCCTTATGACTTTCTTAACATTTTTTCCCTCTATCTTAATTTATTATAAGAATACAGCATATCATACAAATAACACAAAATATGCATTAGTCAACTGTTACTGGTAGGGCTTCTGGTTGATAGTAGGCTATTAGTAGCTAACTTTTAGGGGACTTAAATGTTATATTCAGATGTTCGAATCCACAGGAAGTCAGCATTTCTAACCCCCATTGTTCAAGGGTCAGCTATAATTAATACTTGAAGTATTTTTAAGAAAACAGTATTAAAATAGCAAAAATATATTATAGATTGTCATATTTATGGTTCGCTGCACGTTTTTTGTGGTAAAAAAAAAAAAAGGTGACAGACTGAATGTTCTAAAATAAAGTATTGATTAAACAAATTATAACTTATCCTTATAATGAATTTCTACAAAGCCATCAAAATTATGTAGATGAGTGCTTTTTTTATGGAATATTTTCCTAATATATTAAATAATAGAAAACAAAAGCCTCTAAGACTAATATCTCACTTTAGTTAAAATGCAACTACTTGGAAAAAATCTGGATTGTTAGAACCAAAATACTGACAAAGAGTCCATTCGGATTAAATTATATTTGGGATAATTGATTATTTTCTAGTAACTTATTTCCTTTTCTGTCATATTTTTATGACAAATATGCCACGTATTTGCAATAAAATAGTGAAATGTTAACCAGGAAAAATGTTGACTCATTATTTTCAACTACAGTGCCATCAACAAATATTTTTCCAATTTTTTCCCCACAAAAACATTCAAACCTGTGGAGAAGTTGAACAAGGAGTACATTGACAAATCATAAACTGTGTAGATAGCTTTGGCAATTATGTTGCTATATTCTTTTCCTCTCGTCTCACATCTGTACATACAACATACATACAACACTATGTATATGTACATATAATGTATACACACAACACCATATGTGTGTGTGTGTGTGTGTGTGTGTGTGTATATACACGCATACATATATATATTGCAATGAACTCTTTGTACATTATGGATATCATGACACTTAATCCCCAGATACGTCCCCCCCCCCCCCCCCCCCCACGTACTTCCTAAGCAAAAGGAAGTTGCCCCACCTAAGCCCAATGCCATGACCAGGCCCAAGGAAGTGATTAGGGCTCCTTATCCTGGCTTTTAAACAACAGTTGCCTACTTTCTCCTAATTATGGCTAATATTCCCTAAAGGTAGGGAAACTGATAATTTAACTTGCTTTCAAGGCCTTCCAAATAAATACTTTTCCATAGTTGGTGCAGGTGCTACTAAAAGTCCTGGGCCCAGAGAGTGATATGGTCCCTTGGGATTCCATTTTATTTAGAAATCCAACATAGATGTGAGTTTTCTAAATGTCTTTCCTGATAGTTCACTGTTGAGACTGGCCCTTTCCAGCTGCTCTTTCAGATTCAGCTTTCAAAGGACATTCAAGAGTCCCTTGCAGAATGTCTCCTGGCTTATTTCCTGTTACCACATCTTGTTGTTGTTTTTTGTTGTTGTTGTTGTTGTTTTTAAAGATTTTATTTATTTATTTGACAGAGATCACAAGTAGGGAGAGAAGCAGGCAGAAAGAGAGGAGGAAGGCTCCCTGCTGAGCAGAGAGCTCCATGCAGGCCCGATCCCAAGACCCTGGGATCACGACACAAGCCGAAGGCAGAGGCTTTAACCCACTGAGCCACCCAGGCGCCCCTACATCTTGTTGTTTTTAATACCCAAACTTCACAGAACTTACGTGTTTTTTAACAAACTATGTTTTGGCACATGTTTGTTTAAAAAAATCATATTTATGAGCCTAAAAATTAGTAAAACTTTTTAAACTAAATGCTGGAATGGTCTCTTAAATTCCGAATTCAGTCGTGAGGACATCGCCGTGTGGTGTCGGGCATTTGGAGAGCGTGCTGAATAACCAGCAATTCTTGGTTAATAGAAGTCATTGTTTGGTAACCAGGAAGCAATATTTTAATCATGTTATAACCTAACAGGGTAATTTGTTACTTACGTATGTAGGCAATTTGCTATATTTTAGTTACCTTTTAGGAAATCACTAAGGGACTTTGTATTAAACTATGATGGATTATAATTCTTTTCCACTTAAAATAAAAGAAAATAGGCTCCTGATCAGCATTCTTAGGAAAAATGTCCTTTTGTTTCATAGGTATGAAGTACTTGCCTTAAGCAAGAGACTCTTATATTTACTTAATTTGAGTTTTTCCGCCGGCTGAATGCAGAGCCTTTAATACTCAGGGCATGTTAATTCTCTTTGCTTCATTTGTAAAATGACGATAATATCACCTTCTTCCCAGGAAACATCATATCAGAGTTATTAGTAAATGCCTCAGTAGAAAGATGCAGAAATGTTTTCTGGTTTTATTTTAATGGATACTGGTAGACTCCATTCATGCAGATTAGAATATCCTAGGTACAGGAATCATACAGGAAAAAAAAAAAAGAAAAGGAATAAGCAGTCATAAAAATAATACCAAAGCACCACTTATTCATCAACTATCAAATGCCAAGAATATCCTTAAAGAGGGTTATTATTCACTATTGTGAAGAGGTTAGGGTATGAAAATCTTGACTGAGCCCATTCCTGTTCCAGAGAAGATCTGTATGGAAAAGGTATGTTCTAGGAGGAATCCTGGCTATTTTTAGGACAGTGAAAACTATTCTGTAGGAGATGCTGATAGTCGGTACATGTCATTATACATTTGTTAAAACCCATAGAGCATACAGTAACAAGAGAGAACCCTAATGTAAACTATGAGCTCTGGGTGATAATGATGCATCAATGTCAGCTCTTGGGTGGTAGCAAACATAGCTTGGTGTGGGATGCTTATGGTGGGGAGTTCTGTATATGAAAGGGAGGGTATATGGGAACTCTCTGCCCTTTCCATCCAATTTTGCAGTTAATCCACAATTGCTCTAAAAAGTAAAGTTTATATTTAACAAATGAGTCCCACTGAAGAGGCTAACTCTCGGTGAGCCCTATAATAGGAAACAATTTTCTTCATTTGTTGTTTTCAACTACTTTGTCACATCTCTAGGTCATATTCCATCACTTAACAGGAAGTCTGGACCAGCCTGAAACTTTACTTGAATCTCTTCTCTCTTCCCCTTTGAATAGGCATAGGCTGGGACCCTGAGAGCTTGATGGGGTGGGATGGGGTAGGGAAGATGGGTGATCTCGCTTGGAGATACCTTCCTGCCACTTCAAGGCGTAGCCTCTTCTGTGGGTTGGGGCAGAGAACAGAGAAAGGGGAAAGAGAAAGGGGACCGTTGTCCCCGTACTCAGGGGCTGATGGTACAGCTGTCGGTCTGCAATGTCTGCGTGTCTCCATGTTAGGCTTCCAAGAGCGGGCTCTCTCATGGGACGCATGTATGAACTCCATGGAGGGCCCTATAGTGCCTCTCCATTGTCTTGTTTCTTGACCTTGGAGATTCAGTTTTAAGCAACATCTTCCTTTGCCTCTAGCTCCACCCTGTAGACTACTGCTGGTGTGGAGCCTTGCTCAGTGGGCACATCTTTTATGGGATACTGGCCAGAAGACAAAATATGAGCCCCCTTTGGCAGAGTCTACTTCATCTCCAGAAAACACATGAATTGTTGTCATTTTAGCAAAAGGCAGATGTATAGGACAGTTCTTTGCCATTCTCTGTCCTTTCTTTCCAGGAGTTATCTTTTCTGGTCACACAGACCCAGGGCTGGATCAATAAGTACACTAAGTAGATGTCAATCAAGAGTAGAATGCCACTTCTTCCTCTCCTCACTGTCGTCTTCATAACTCTTGGAGTCTCCCCCTCACTGTCTTGGCTGCCAAGTGCAGTGGAAGTGGCCTATCACAATGAACATGGTACTCCGCATGTGGTCCATGACTTAATGGGAGTCACGACTCATGACCCTAGAATGGTGGTATCTTCCCTCAGTTTCTTCTTAGACACACAGTAGTGTGGTCTCTATTCAAGCTTTGCTCAGAGATCTCTGGCAAACTCTGCCTTTGAGAAATTTTCAAGTGAGAAGCAAGTGTGTATATGTCTTTAGAGGTCCTCCTTCCTCTCCATCTCCCAATGCCATAGATATGTGTCACATATATCCATGAACCTTACCATTTGCTGCTCAGGACATGGGTGAGTCTGCAAATTTTTGCCTTTCTTCAAGGATCCACCTAAGAATAAGATGCTAGTTCCCCTATCTCCCTGGTATCCCTCGTCTCTCTGAGTTTCTTGGAGGCTATCCTCCTACCCCAACCATCCACCCCTCTCCCTGACATACACACAGTTCACTTTGGGAGGAAAGAGGGAAGTAAGATATAACTGCCAATCCCTCTCTCTGAAGACTCCAGTGAATTTCTTGCCATCTTATACCTCAGTTTTGAGGAAGAGGAAGGGTGAGGTGAGGGGTTGGGTAGTAGCTGTTAGGACTCACAGTTTAGTTTCACTGCCTTCTTTGTAAGCCTCAGAAGAATTGACCTGTTGCATTCTGGGCATTCTCTCTTCAAAACGTGGGGTTCTTAAAGCTCCCCTGACCTCAGCTCTGGTCTCTGCAACCTGGTACTGAGGCAACAGGAAAAAGTCTTCCCATCATCCTCTTACTTACATTTGGGGTTAGAAACTATGATGTCTTTGACGAAGTTCTATTTCTTTCACTTTTTTTTTTTTTTCCATGGTTTGGTATTCAATCCTGTGAAGAATAATTTTGATGCAAAGAGGGAGGGTGGGTAAATGTATTGGCATGCTGTCACCAACCTCCCCACCATTGCTGCAGAGTATTTAATATTCCACAGATCTTCCAAATCCTACAGGGAAGCATGTTCTGAATAGGTGAAAGAAAATAGAGACATCATGAATGATTAAGGGAGATATATCTTTCAACACTATGAAAATAAAACAAGTGGTATCATGACACTTTTTGTAATTAATCTCACATAATCCTCCCAAGTGGTAGTAAGCCAAGCATCAGAAAAACTTACCTAATCCTCTTGTGGAGTCACCATTTCACTTGCTCACCAATTAATCATCGGAGTCTTGCTTGACTTCACTTAATATCCTTGTCTGAGCATGAATTGTCCCCGAGAAGCTGCTTTGACAGCTCCCCACCCCTTTCAGTATTATAGAAGCAAAATGGTTGTAGTGTTTGACTCTGTGCCAGAGATGAACTGGAATGACCCCATGGAAGCGTCTTGCCTGGTCGAGGAAATGAAAGTCCTGACTTCCATACTAGTATCTAGCTGGGCAGCTGTGGGGACATTCAGGCCTTGTTTCTTCTTCTGTAAAATTAGGTAATAGATGACATTAAAAAGCCTTAGAAGTCCATCCCTGCTAAACAGTGCTGTGGACATTACATCTGAAAAAAATCTAATTCTTACCAAATAGTGTAAGACACCTAACCAGAGAATCTCCTCATAAATAAGAAAATTAATTAAATATAATATTATATAAATATGTAGTCAGCTGGAAAATATCTACTCCCATGGACCGAGTGAGGATATAAGTCAGTTGCAGCACAGAGTACCCTGAAATAATAGGAGAATATGCAATTCCAAATTATTCACCTTCTCAATTTTGTCCTGCTTAACATTGTATGAAATGAATTATTAATTCTATGAAGGAACTGGAAATTAATTTTTATGACAGTCTAAACTATTGATAACCTATGTGATGATAATTGGCAGATTATTGATACTTCCTTGAAGCTTATTACATATTAGATGTTATGCTAAGTGATTTTTGTACTTATCTATCTTAATTTGAATGGTTTGGGAATTAGGCCAAGATCACGTGGCCCTGAAACTCCAGCTCAGGTCTGCTTTCCACAGGCTGAGTTTTAACCACCGTCTTGCATTTTCTGTCCCTTCCCTCATGGGCTTGATGCTGGATGAGACTCTGTAGTAAGTCTGTGTATTCAAATCTGGGCAGTCTGCATGCAAATGTTAATCTCTTGTAGCAATGCTTACCTGTGCTTCTGAATCTTCAAGATGCTTAATCCTTGATTTAGTGTATTTATTACATGTTTACTAATTTTCAAGCATTATTTTTTATCTGATAGAAAAAAGTGTGGTCAGTTAAAACACACAAAACCAGAACAGTTAAAAAAATATCTAACCAGCATTCTTACTACCTGAAATATTTACAGTTAGAAATTCAGTTCCTTTATCCTCCATTCCTAACTTAGGTCTATCTAATCTGGGTTTTAAACTTTTTAAAAGTGGTACTGAAATGAATACACTATTCTAACTCATTTTTCCCCCTTTAACTTAACGTTATACACACAGTCCCACAGTTTCCTAAGTGATGTGTTTCAGGAAAATGTGTGTGAAACCCAAATGTTAAGTCCAATAGTAGACTCATATCAAAGTTGGGGTGCAAGAAGGAGGTTCTTACCAGAGAACAAAGAGGTACTGCGACATTTGTGGTTATGATTTCTACAAGTGTGGCTTTTCATAGGTATTAGCAAGTGGAGAGAGCTTTCCCTGGCACCCATGGGGACTAGAGGTAGCTGCTAATTTGGGTATCAACTTTGGGGCACCAGCCATTGCACAGTGACCTGAAGACCTGGCAGAGCCAGTTGAGGAATCTTCTCTTCATTGTACTCAATTTTCCACTTCTATACCTCTGTAAGGTGAGGGAGGAAGGTAGAAATATTTCAGTATTTAAGAACTGCAGGGACAGCCAATGATTTTGTGGTTAAGAGGTTAGATTTTTCCAGGGTGCCTAGGTGGCTCACTGGGTTAATCATCCGACTCTTCATTTCAGCTTGGGTTGTGATCTCAGGGTCATGAGATCAACCCTTGCATCAGGCTCCATGCCCAACACGGATCCTGCTTAATATTCTCTTGCTCCCCTTTTGCCCCTTACCCCACTTGCACACATGTTCTCCCTCACTCTCTTAAAAAGCAAAAAAGACATTAGATTTTGCCATCTTACTTTTCAGGAGCTAACTTCTTCCTCTCTTGGCTTGCAATCACTGGACCGGAGATCATCCTAGCCCTAAATCAGTTATTAATCAAATGATTAACTATCTAAGAGAGTATGCATTGAATACCAACCACCTTCTATTAGTTTTCTAGGGCTGCCAGAACAAAATTGCCACAAACTGGGTGTTTTATGACAACAGAAATTTATTCTCTCGCAGCTCTGGAGGCCAGAGTTGAGAAATGAGAACGCTGGCAGAGCCGAGCTCTTTCCCAAGGCTGTAGAGGAAAATCTCTCTTTGTCTCTTCCAGCCTCATAGCTGTTAGCACTCCAGTCTCTGCTTCTGTCTTTACATGGTTTTCCCTTTGTGTCTTCTCTTCCTTTGTCTCTTAAAAGGACACGTCATTTGATTTAGGGCCCACTCAAATAATGCAAGATGGTGTCATCTGGAGATCCTTACCTTAATTATATCTTCTAAGTCCCTTTTTCCAAACAAGATCACCTTCAAATGTTCTGGGTGGACAGATCTTGTATGGGAATAAGGGAAGTCATCATTCAATCTGCTACTCTCCTATGTTCCAGACACTTCGAACATGGACTGGTATGAGAAACATTAAGTAACTGGAACACAATATAGTAAATGCTAGAAAATGGATATAGTAGAACTGCTCTTAGAATACAGAAGAGGAGTGGAAAATTGGGTGGAGGGGATGTGGTTACCTAGGAAGCCTCATGAGAATGACATTTCAGGCCAAAATATGTTGATTCATTCTGGGCCCTGACAAAAGACTTTTAAAAAATGATTTTAAAAATCATATTTAAAAATAAATCTGTTTTTTTTTACTTTGTTTTTTCTTTAAATATTTATTTATTCATTTATTTATTTCAGAGAGAAAGAGAGAATATGAGAGAGCACACAGAGGGAGAGGAAGAAGCAGACTCCCTGCTGGCCAGGGAGCCTGACTCGGGGCTCAATCCCAGGACCCCGGGATCATGATCTGAGCTGAGGGCAGATGCTTAACCAACTGAGCCACCCAGGTACCCCAAATCTGGTTATTTTAAATGTGGATGACAAGAGACATGGATCAGTGTTGGACATTGGAGATTGGTGGGGTCTTTGGTGAACGAGAGAGCAAGGGTAGTATCTGGGGGTTTGATCAGGTCTAAAGGAGTCTAATGTGTCACAATTTCTCTGCCGCCATTGACATTTTTCCCCCACCATTCAAATCTGACCAATTTCCCTGTGGGAATAGAAGTGAACTGACTTTTGTTTTGAACAGTGAGCTCCTGAGTGCCTGTTATTAAATGGATGAAGCCTTCTGCCCATTCATAATTCCTCATTCTAGTCTAGTTCAGACTCTTTGAACTACTTTTCTCGAGTGTTCTCCTAAATTTACCCCATCCCCAATTCCTGCGTCCAGACTCCAGCATCCAGCCTGTCTTCTCTCCCCCGTCATATGACTCCAGGTTAGTTGTATGATGTCCATCTGCCCCAAATTATATTCAGTTGTCTTCATGTCAGTTTCCCCCACTAATCTGAAAGTTCTACAAGGGCAGAAGCCACGTCTTACGTATCTTCCTATTCCTCCTTTCTCCCCAGTACCTCTTACCAAAGGGAGCTCAGTAAATAAATGAGCCGGGAAGAAAAGGCTCATTCACTCTTCGGTGCCATCAGAGTCCAGTTTTATGGAAGGAAGCACATAAAACCTAAGTCCAAGATTTATCTTCCACTGTCAGTGGTGAAATGTTTTAGCTAATGATCATCCACATTGCTGTTAGGTAAACATGTGGGGGACTCTAGGAAAAACCAATTCATTTGTCAATACTTCCCTAACCTGCCTTGCTACTGCTGCGTAGATAGCACTCCTTATTTCCTGGGCTGTCAGTCTTGCAAGCCTTGGACACTAAATCACTTCCACAGAACACCACCTTAACTGCTGGTTATGACAGGCCAGTGCGTGAGGCCGTATTAGGCCGATAGATGAACCAAATCCCAACATTCGAAGAGCATAGCTGCTTTTGTCATCCTTTTCTGTTTCCCTATCAGGGTCCACAGACTCAAAGGCAGGCAGCGTCAATGAGAAAGTGAGCTGGTGTTAGCCATAAGAGCAGAGTGGGGACTGTGGTACATATTAGAGGGCATGTGTAACGATAAGGTCACGCCAGTTACCACCACTTGACAAAGGGTCTACCGTTGCCATGTTGGTGGACGTTCAAGTATTTCAAGGCAAGATACAAATCCGGAGTTTTCTGTGCCATTTCCAGATTTTAAAAACACCACGGGGAGGGAAAGTAAAGTAGGTGATTCTTTTGCAACTTCCCAATACAAACCAATGTCCTAGAGCTGCCAGTAAGGTACATCAATGTTATTTAGTATTCGTAGAACTCTGACAAAGCGTGGGAGGATTTTCATTCCTTACTCTCCCAGAACATTGTTCCCCTTTCAAAATGGGAGTTCTGTACAATGGCCATTTGGGAAGGACATGGAGCTTAACGGGCATCTGGAATCTTACAAATTGAGCCTCCGTATCATATCCAGGAAACATGAAGTATCAATTCTGAAGCTGATTTTTTCTTTCATTTTTAACTCAAGTAGACTTTAAGTGAAGTAGGTTTTCACTGGGGGAAATTGACAACTGGTCGCTCTGTGAAGGTTTTTCTTGGCACTAACAAGAGTTTTAAAGTGATCTAAGGATCTCTTTAACTGTCCTGGGCTCCTTGAAGGGTATATGGCTTCTCTTCTTGGTGACATCTTGGCACACATTTTGCTCATGGGGGTGGGTTCTCTTAGTCAGCCCCCATCCCGCATGGCCCAGCTCTTTGGTCTGACCCTGTACTATAAACGTGCATGTTTGTGTATCTACCTACGCCCCTTAACCGTTTCAACCTCAGGAGTTTGTCTGCCACCCTGAAGGTGATGCATGGATCTAGGTCAGGAACCCCTGGTCTGGCATGAAACCACACTAGGGCAAATAAGACGTAGTATCACTCCAGTGTGCCGGGCAGCCGGCTAAATATTTTACGTGTGCTTCCTCATTTAATTCTCAAAATAAAAATCCCATGTAGTAGGGACTACAGTTACCATCTCCTAGGTGAGGAAACAGATGTGTAGAAGGAATAAATAACTCATCTAAGGTTACATGGCTCATGGGTGCCGGCCCTGGGATTGCTATGTTACTGTGTAGACATTAGGGCGGAGCCTTTGGCTTTCACCAGAACTGGAGTTGAAACCTGGATCTGCCAAGTTACTTAACTTCTCAAAGTCTCAGTTTTTTTCCTCATGGGACCTACCTGCTGCTTGGCATATAATGACATAGGCATAATAGATATGAAGTAGCAGAGCTCAGTGCCCAAATTATCCAACTATTTATTTTTTCCCCCAAATCAGGTTCAATCAGATTCTAGCCCCTATTTTGATGACTTGGCAGAAAATTCATTACCTGTCATCCTTGGGATTTCTTTCTCCTTTGCCCCGGGTTTGTAAAGATATATCAAGGCTCACATAGAAATTTGAGCAAATACGCGTTAAGGTCAGTTTTAGGAAAGGCGGCAATGTGCGCTCAGACTGGAGTGTACCATCAATGGAAAAACCACTCGGTGGACTTACCAAGAAAATACCTGGCTAAAAGCGCCTTTCAAAGTAGCTGCAGGTTCTCAAGGAGTTTATAGTTGTGGATGCGAGTGGAGAAGTCCTGTGTCCGCACTGTGCTTGTCTTAGCGTTAGCTGCCACTTCTAAGTGAGCAATGGTTATGATCTAGCATTTCCATGATTACTTATTCCTTGGCAACGCAGATGCTTTATACTCTCCCATTTCCCAAGCAAATGCTATGATTTGTCATCATGAAATAGTCCCTCATGGACAGTTAACATTTTTCCTCTGTTTCTATCAGCGTTCAACTCCTTATTGGTTCTCAGGAACCCATCTGGCTTTCACGTCACTGTTCTGCTGTTGTTCCTGAAACATCTAAAGATATATGGTGATCTTTTTCTGCCTTTTCCATTTGAAGGGCTAATATTATTGGCTCTCTCAAAACTAGTATAGCATCAGATACTCGTTTGAATCTAACGGCTTGGCGTTAGAGCAAGACGCTTGGCCTAACACTTCTCAGAGTTCCAGAAGCTTGGTTATGCCTGTGGAGTGTCAGTCATTCTGTGGTTGTCCCCCAGGGTCACAAACCATCACACACCTAGGAGCCATGTGCCAGGATATTTCCCCTCCAGGATCAGTCACTCATCTCTGGCCACCCTGAATTTGATGTCTACAGTGAATGGGCTTAGGAAGCTTAGCTGTGGATGCAGATCCTGGTCTCCTAGACTTGTTTGTGCCTCAACAGGGATAAGGCCCACTGTAATATTAGTCCAGACATGAGGTGACGTGCCATGTTGTGTTTTATAAAGATAGGTAAGTCATCAATATCCTATAGGTTTGCAGTACTTGTTTTGTTTTGATAGTAAGCAGAGAATATTTGGTCCATAAAGAAATTGTCAAGCTGTAGTCTTATAATATCCTAATACGTGTGACAGCCTATGTGTGTATGTGTGTCCTCCGTTTTGGTGACTAATACAACGGAAGGAAGCTGACTCATTGATTCCCAGTTCCTTTCATTGAATATTGTAACTTTAAAAGAACATGATAAGGAATATATCATAGATAAAAGGATTCTACTTACCTTAAATTACCTTGATTTTGGACAGGAAAAGAGGTAAAAAATGAGATTACATATTATAGTCTTCTGTGTCAGTGTAAACAAATAAAAAACTTGTTTCATATAATGGATCCAGCCTTGTTAAATACTGATACTCTTAAAAATAAGCTGTCCTTAATTTGTAGATATAAAATATATAATAAGAGACATAATTTCTAAAGCTTTATCGATTTATTCTTTTTTTTTTAAAGATATTTATTTATTTATTTGTTTGATAGAGAGAGAGATCACAAGTTGGCAGAGAGGCAGGCAGAGAGAGAGGAGGAAGCAGACTCCCCGCTGAGCAGAGAGCCCGATGCGGGGCTCAATCCCAGGACCCCGAGACCATGACCTGAGCCGAAGGCAAATGTTTTAACCCACTGAGCCACCCAGGCGCCCAGCAATTTATTCTTAATAAAGAAAATCTAGTTTTGGCTCTGAAATATAATTGAATGGCATAAGCAAAGAATGAAGAACAGAGATGATTTGACTCACTGCTGTCGTGATCTTAGGCAGACACCACAAATTGAGCCCGAAAAAGACGTTGCGATTTTTTTTAAAAAGACTTTACTTATTTATTTGAGAGAGGGAGGGAGAGCACAGAGGGAGAAGCAGACTCCTCCCTGAGCAGGGAGCTCGATGCGGGGCTCGATCCCAGGACCTTGAGATCATGACCTGAGCCAAAGGCAGACACTTAACTGACTGAGCCACCCAGGTGCCCCAAAACATTCCAAATTTGTGGCAGTGAATTATAAAATCACACAAAAGGATTCAAGCTATAACCCTCCAAATTATTATTTCTTTGTGTACTCCAAGAAACATTCTTTGTATTAAGAAACCGGTCACTACTAAAAATTTTTTGGTTTCATAGCCATACTGCCTACTTTTGCTTTTGCCACATCTACATTAACACACACACATACACACAGATAAGCACGCACACACACACATGCAGAAAACTCTCACAGCACATTGGATAAGCAGGTCACAGTACATATCTCCCAACTTTGAAATTTTCCATGACAGCAGACCAGTGGTTTTGGAATAAATTGAATCCGTTTTTATAGAAGCTGCATGTTTCCATATCCCCTCCTCTCCTCAAAAAGAAGCACTGTGGATAGTGGGACAATTGTCAGCAAAATTTCCCCAAAGCTAAACAATTTCAGTTAAAACTCATGCCTTCCACTTTGTTCAGATTTCTTGTCTTCTGTAGTTAAACCGGGGGAAGAGTGTTCTGTGAAATGTCTACTCAGTGATTGTATCAATTTAGGAGCAAGATTAAACAAGCGAATGAATCATGCAATAAGCCTCATAGGCTGGAAAAATGGGTCATCGTTCTGAGAGTAGTAAGACGTCTGGAGCCAAACCAGGTTTACGTGGTTGAAAATGTCATTTAAGTAGATTCTTTTAACTTGTTCCTGAAAAAAAAAAAAAAAAAAAGTCACTGACAACTATTTGTCTTCTCAAAGACACTACTTTCAAATATCTTATCCCGCAAGAAGAATATATTTAATTCCAGAGAAAAAGCCTTTCAGCGCCTTGAGAAATCCTTTTTGTTCAAAACTAATCAATTTTTGCTTTGTGCACAAAAGTAAAATACTTTGTCAAACTCCGTGCAGAAATCCTTTTAGCTATCTTAAAAAATACATTTGGTGCAGCCCTGGCTGATTTCTGTTATATGGGCAAAAATTTACTTTGTCAAATTATATTCTTCACAAAGCCTTTCAGCTGACTTAAAAATCCATTTTGTGCAAAACAATGACCATGCATCAGCTCGGAGTGATTGCACAGTAGTTACTTAGCCTGGCAAATGGCAGCAAAATGTCAGCTGAAATGAAAGACACACAACCTAGGGCTTATCAGGGAAAGTGCAGATGATTCATGTAGCATCATAAATAAATAACTCCGACTTTGTGTTGAGGTAGGTTTCACAGCGGAGGTTCCTCTAGCGACCATCGCATGTTTCAAAGCAGTAGTAACGGGGAGGCCTTAACTGGTGATAGTGACATGTGTAAGATAAGGTGTGCTGACTTTAGTGCTTATTTTTTGAGGTCTCTAAACCTGATAATTTGTGGGTGAACAGGGAAAGAAGATCCTCTGCCCAGTGACAGGCCAGAACGTGAAAGTTGCTATTGAAGTAATGATGGTCATGGGGCGCCTCGGTGGCTCAGTGGGTTAAGGCCTCTGCCTTCGGCTCAGGTCATGATCTCAGGGTCCTGGGATCGAGCCCCGCATCGGGCTCTCTGATCAGCGGGGAGCCTGCTTCCCTCTCTCTCTCTGCCTGCCTCTCTGCCTACTTGTGATCTCTCTCTCTGTGTCAAACAAATAAAATCTTAAAAAAAAAATAAAAGTAATGATGGTCATGCAGAGAGAGGGTACTTTCTCAGCCCACTGCTCAGGGCAGCTGGAATCTTCTTCAGCACTCTGGGCCTGGGTCCTTGCTACCTCTGGTTGAAGGAGTTGCATCAAGGAAGGGGTTTGGAAACATGGAAAGACAAGGTAAAACAGAGATGAAGACATAGGTCTTAACTCGTGAAACGCAATCTCCTAACCCTACAATGGTCCCCAGTGCCAGCCGATAAGGGCTGTTGTCACCACCTTGAAATCCACAAGGGGCCCTTGCCATTCTTCATTTTGAAGAAGGACCCTGCGAATTTTGTAGTGCGCCTCGATCAGGGAAAACCAGGTCTGCCATGTGACCTTCGCAGGTCCTAGGTACTTGTGACTTTATGAGCCCTTTCTCCTCTAAAAGTGTTTAAAAAAAAAATATTTTTACAACGGTGCTGGTGTAAAGACGAATATATTAACATCGTCTTTGACTGAATTTTTGTTTTCTGACTTTAAAAGACACTAAAGCCTTTTCATGGGCCCTGAAACTCCTGTTGACCCTAAACCGTGCCTGCTGTGCCTTAATGGGGACGTTGTCCCCGGGGTGACAGCTGCCGGGGACCCCACATCAGCGGCCCGTTGCAGACAATGCCGCGAGGTCGACCCATGCTGTCCAACAAATGTGCCTAGACCTCAGTTCTGTCTGCAAGATGGGGTCACGGTCTCTGAGCGTACGTGTTATGTAATGCAGAACACGCGTGGCCGCTCACTGCAGGTACCACCCAGACAGCATAGTCGTTGCCAGGGAGCAGTCCCTGGGCTTCTTCCATAAGACCCAGAAGCATTCTTCAAGGTTCTCATCGGAATCCTTATTTCCTCCGAGCTGACTGGATCTGGAGCCACCATATCACACCCGATAAGCTCACTCCGCTATCGTTTTCGCGTTCCCTAAGCAAAACGGACACTACACAAAGTGGCTGAGCGCTCAGAATTAATTGGCAGGAGGCTCTTCCTGCCTCTAGGCCCTTTCATTTCCACGCGTCTTTTAACTCCGTCCACGGCAGCTTTGACTTCCTTTTACCCCTCTGAAAACCCAGGGAACTCGGCTGCTGAGTCCCAAGGGGACCCCAGCTGCTTTGGGGTCAAACTGCATGTGTTGTGTGTTTCACTTTGCTTCTTCACTGCCTTCCATCAAAGCTGTGTCGCCTATGTGGCTCTGCTGCCCGCCCACACGCAGCGTGGGACCGGGGACGATGAGTTCTAATGGGATTTAAGAATTCTCAGCCTGTGTTCCTCAGCCCTGGCTGTGCCTCAGTGTTATTAGAGAATAGGGGGGAAACATCAGGTATCCCTGCCTCGTCCTTACACCTCCCGAGTCCAGATCTCCAGAGACAGTGTTTGGGCTTTTGTGCTTTCACAAAGTTGCCCAGGTAATGCTCATATTTGGGTTGATGCTCTATCTGTTCTTCCAACTAGTCAAGCAGTGCAGGAATCACTGTGAAAGCACCCCCGACCTTACTTTGTTCTGCATTTGGAAGAAAGACATACCAGCGAATAGACATGAACTATGATGACCCTTAAGGGAGATATTGCTATAGTGAAATATTATCTACTGTCTCTTTGCTGCATGCTCTTTCACACTTGGGACCGTGGCATGTACTCAGTTTGACAGATCTATTGAGAATGGTCAATTAAAGTGTGGGCTCTGTGGCCTGTGCTCAGTTTATTTCGGGAGCCTCTGGGAGCACTTCACATAGATCGGCATCTTCTCTGAAGGGCCGAACTGAGGTGCACAGGGGAAGACCTGTGTGCCTGCCTCCGAGAGCTCATAGAGTACACATGAAGGTCCTGTGGACAGAGAAGACCAAACATGCATTCAAACATGAGCCTCAAATGCAAAGCCAGGAGGGAGAAACTCTTGAACGTGCAGTCATCGATCAGTGCTGGAGCTGATTCTCAGAAGAGCCGTGCTCGGGAGCTTTGCTTCAGTTGTAATGTAAGAAGCTGGATAAACATTTGTTGTAGGTGCTTCATAAATGCTTTCAGTCAAAAGGAATCACGGTAGATGAGCTTTGGGAGATGAGTGTCTCCAATTCCATCGTCTTTGTTAAATAATCACCTTTTCGGATTTTGCTCCCCAAATTAAGGGATATTACACCACTTCTTTTGTCGATTTCATCTTCATCATTTTCAAAATGGAAATGGAAAATTTAAGTTTTCCCTTTTCATAGTTCTTTCGGACACTCTATGTTAGAATTGAGGACCTTTCAAGGAGCCTCTCACGTGACCTAGAATTTGCTGCACAGTCTGTTTCACTCTTGCCCTTTTCTTCAGAATGCTCTTTTAGGTTCAAACCATGGAAGAGTTTTCAAGGCAAAAATGTCTTAAACATCCTTAAAATGCTGAGATCAGTTGCTGTACCCTGGCCATCTCAAGGACCATCTCTGGTTTGAATTGTGGATACGGGCGCCATGGAGAAAGTCTTCAGATGGAAGTTTGCACCCAGGTGCCCAGGGCCTCTGTTGCTGTTGTCTGGTTGACAGCAACGAGACAGTGGGAATTCAGAACCTAATTTATATGGTTAATATTCCAAGAGCAGCTCTCTTCACAGACCTCTGTGTCTTAGGTCAAGGTCTTAAATTCTGAAGCCTGTTGTCTAGGCTACCCTTGTAAGTGGGACCATCGTTCCTGATGTGGTTATTCTTAGTAATGACCGATTTCTCAGGGGTTTCCGGTGACCTCAGTACTGCCCTGAATGTTTCTCTCCCCACTCTTCTGCTGTTTCCTAACTCTCGTATCTCAGTAGGGGTGTCCTATTGTATTTTTCATTTTGCTCTTCAACAATGGCTCTGATTTTGCAGATCCCTCAAAATAATAACAGAAGTGGCTATAGTCACAAAGCACCCCAGATTCTCACAATTGTCAGCTTATACATACAAGGTACTAAAACAACTCATCACGCAGTGTTTGCGTATGTCCATTTCACATTCAAGTTTAAAGACTTTTCTGCCTAACTCCAGATCTCTATTTGTAGCATATTCCATAAAGTCAGGTAGTTAAGAGAAGATCACGTAGTTACGACACAAGAGCTTTTATGTAAATTATGTGCTCACTCCTCAAACAGTTCAAAAGGAGATACTAGGGAGTCTTGTTTTCAGCCTGTATGCATTATGCCTCTCCATTAGCAGATAACGGAGAAAGAATATATTGTGGAAGCAAGAAAAAGATTTCTGAACATGGGTGCTCGCTAAAGGTGGTTTGGGATATGGTTTTAGGTATTTCAATTTTACTGGGCTTTGTCAGAAATAAATCACAGTTTTAGTCATGGTCTGTGTCTCTACAATAATTTTATATATTTAAGTGTGAGTGAATTTGATTTATTTTTCCTGTGTCCACTCAAATTATTCCATCCTATTAGTATTTATGTCAGCTAGGTTGGAGAGTGTTTTATACCTGGGCCCTGCACTCTTTTCAGACTCCAATTTTATTGTGGGTCTGTTAAAAGGTCACTTTAACCTCTCAGCAAAGTGAGGAGCTTAAAGACATACAGCTTTTCTGTCACTTCAATAGGCGTCAGTAAACATTCAGCTGGGCTTGTGCCGTCATAAGTTTGTGAAAGAAAAGCTGTCTAGATACAAAGGGTGACATGATGAATAATCAAAATAATTCTGAGCTCCAGACCCAAGCCTGTAGGAGGCGTTATGATGGAGAGTGCCCGGCAAAAATCTCATGATAATTTCCATGTAGGAAACAATTGAGCTGGCTTTGCCTCCTTCCCCATGATACTGTGCTGAGTAATGTCCTCTAGCTTTGGAGGCCCTCGGGTTACAGCCAAACATTGATTATTTGTCAGATAATGCTATCAGACTTACAAAGACATCCACAGTGCTCCTGCAAGGAAATAAATGACTCCACCATTCATTTTGGTGAAAAGGAAGGAAGGAAAAAAGGATGGGAGGAAGGGAGGGAGGGAAGGGAGGAGGGAAGGGAACAGTTACACAGTGAGACTTGCTGCAGTAAGCACTCCGAGAGTCTACAGTGGGTTGAAAGTAGACTATATTTTGACAAAATCCCAAGTCCATTGCCAATTAATAAAATGCTTTTTCTCTGTATAGCAAGACATGTTTTTTTGCATTTCAGAGTGGGTATAGTGGGGGCATGAAATTTGTGAAGTGGGGACACCATGCCAAGTGCTGTGCTTACATTTGCTCACCCAGTTTTCTCAGCAACCAATCCAAGAATAGACATTGTCCCATAATCCCGAGGAGGAAAGTGAGATCCCGAGAGGTTCAGTGAGCTGCTCAAGCACACCTGTAAATAAGAAGCTTGTCTGCAAAATCTCTGGTTCATTATTAAAAATTGTGGTTGTGTACCTATAGAAAATGATTACTCACATGGGCTTTTTTCCAGAATATTTTCTGCCAACTGGAATTGCGACAAAGTGAATCTTTTCTTTGGGAAGATCCGGTGGTACGTATGACTATGAGAGCTGGGTTCTCTGCTACCATCAAAAAATTCCTTTTGTCTCAGACATTTGGTCCTTGGTTTCTTGGGGGTACCCACACCCTTGAAGCTTTTTTTTTTTTTTTTTTTTTTTTTTTTTTTTTTGTTTACTCTTGATGGCAATGCGCTTGGGAGTGGTCTTTCGCCCTTTGAGCGCCCCCCTTGGCTTTGAGGGATTTAGTGATACATGACAAGTCAAAGCTGTGAGGTTTTTCTCTGTAATGGGTCGTAGGTGGAGAAGATCATACTCCACATTTAGATAGGATGAAAGAAATCTTGTAAAAAGTTCCCATGAAAATAAAGAAAGAAACAGGAAGCATGAGTGTCTGTTTATGGGGGAGTCTCTTCTCTCTTTAAAAAGTGGAGAATTTTCGGTGGTAGGAAGTGAGGTAAAGTTCACACTCTGGGTCCACCACTGATGCTGATGTAAGAACAGAATAAGGACTCTTATTTCCCTCCGAGCATTAACAGGCTGCTTTTTCGGCTGTGTACTTCAGGTTCACTTGCTTTAACAAGATTTACACAGTCCTAACTCACTTATTAAAGGCTTCAGAAAGTGTTTTAAAGCAAAGGTCTTTAAACGCAAAACGAATGTCTCAGCCCTCAGTCTGAAGGCTACTGCATGGGGCTCACTGATTTCAATATGTGTGTTGGAGCTGAAAGGTGGCTGCAAGGTTTCTCTAAGTGTCTGAGTTCTGATTTCTATTCTACTGATTTCTTTAACTCCTTGTATTGGACCCCCCCCCCAAGCCCGCAACACATCCCAGGTATTATATTACAATAATGCTTTTTGAAAGTTTTGCAAAAGGGAATTTGAGAATTAATGGATGTTCAAAGTTTCAGTGCCTGGTGTCGGGGGAGAGGAAGAAAGAGAGGGAGATGTGGGTGTAGACATAGAAGAATCTAGAAGCAGATGCCTGGAATGTGGTGCAGACTACAGCAGAGGGTTAACTCTTACTAGCAGCCTTGTGAAATGTGTTTAGAGGTGGCACGAATTAATTCCTGTGATCAGCAATCTGTAAATAAGAAACTCTGAAGTGTAAGGGTAATGAAGCAAGGGAAAAAAAATTCCTCTAAAGAAAAGCTCTCACTAAGCTCATTTGACCACTTCTCTTACAGTCAGCACTTTAGAAAACCCTACACCAAGCTCTGTTTGTTTTTCCAGCAGTGAAACAGACGAGACAACTTACATGTACTAAAAGATTTTTAAAATACTGATTTGAAGAAATAGAGGCTAATAAAAAAGAATGAGCTCAAGAAAAGGGACATCGTCTTTTTCTGGGCAGCTCACACTTCCGCACTGTGATTTGCATTACTGTTATGAGAAATGTTTTCTAGAGATGACATATTAGGTAGACAATGGAAAGAGAAAGACCTAGGACACGGACAGTTTGCGTACACTTACCCCTATTAATATCATTAAGCAGGACAACCTGTGACACCACAGCTAAAAGCTAGAGATGAACTAACCAGCGCTTTATCTCCCGTTGCCAAGGACTACATGATGAACTCTGCAGTGACCCAAATTTATTATAGAATAGTGCTCATTGCTGCTGTACTGAGCGCTCTGTGGCAATTACAGCACATTACGCAGAGGAACCAATCTCAAGGGGAAATGTCTAGTCTTTTAATCAAGTACTGGAAAAGTCAGGGTGTATAAAAATCACCCTGCGAGATATATATGTGTGTGTGTGTGTGTGTGCGCGTGTATGTGTGTATCCCATCTGTGCATGTGCATCTGTGTCTGATAATAGTCCTAATTTTTGCCAGAAACTGCTTCATGACTTCAGAAGTCATGAAGGTCCAATGCCCTCACTTCATCTTTGCTCTACTGAAGTCCAATTTTTTCTTACATTCTCAGATTTCGGGAACTTAGAAGGTCAGGAAGTTACACAAAATGAAAGAAGCACTTGAAAGAGTATTTAATTTTATATGTTTTGTTCTTTTTATTTCCCTAACCCTACCTACCTACCTACCTACCCACCCACCCATCCATCCCTTCCTCCATCCATCCATCTGTACCTATCTATCTGAACAGTAAGGGCTTTTCTAGTTTTCAGCAATTTGATGAGCTGCACAGAGCCAGTGACATCATTCCAAGGGACATATTTTAGTATTTAGTGGAAACAGGAAAGCTCATGCTACAAGCATGCTAAATCTGATAAGCTATTGATTGGTTGGAATGGATGGGAGGAAAGCTTGTATAAACACAGAGCTAGAAGACACTATTAACATGCTTTATAGGAGAAACAAGCAATTGTTTTACACAGTTCCCTGAAATATCTCCCGAGAAAAGATTAAGAATTAAAAATTTGGGTCACAAATACATCGAGCCAGTGCAGTTAAGGTTTATCAAGAAGCTTGGTGCAAACAGTGGAAAAGGGAAATAAAAAAGAGGCGAGAGGGACAGAAGAAAACCCTGGAAGAAAGGCACAGGGTAGATCTTCGCTCACAAGCCATCATTAGTAGTTCGCTTTTGTTGGCATGAGATAGGTTATAAATAACCTTTAGCTTCCGAAGTCATTGTCCTTGGTGAAACTAGTTTGTACGGGTCGTCAAAGCCTAAAAAAAAACACATTCGGCTATTTTAAAATTATAGCTGTAGTAATTATCATGATCCTAACATTTCAGAGCTCCTCACTGATACCTTTTTATGGTAAAGGCATTCGCTATCTGAAAAAGCTAGGTAAAAGATGTCATATTTGAAAGACCCACATTTGCCTCTTGAGAAGACTATGGCCTCAATGAGGGGCATCCAGCAAACCCATAGCACCCGTCTTCTCAGCAACTCCTGGGGAGAACACCTACATCTTCGTGACATCTTTGGTCAGAAGTACTGGAGCCTGTGACGTCATGATACTTCCGGTTTATATTGTCCTTGTGAGTGTCTGGATCTCTCCCACACTTGTGTGATACTCAGTAGATGCTCATGAAGACAAGGATATATGGAGGAGTATTTGAAGGCTTTGTGTCTCTTTCCAGTCACACTGCTGGGTCCTCCGAAGTACACCTGGGGAGCTGGGACCCAACACTTTCATGCAATGTCAGTAATATGATTTTAAGCCCTTAAGCTAATGCAGTGCCATCAATACTTCTTTACTCCAGCGTATGGATTTCCACTTCTTGGACCTGCAATCAGAGGGAATTTATGTCTCCCACCATGGTCAATTTTTACTACCAATTGTGCATGTCTGATTTTGTGAGGTACTAAACAATGTATTGACAAATTAAATCAGTAGAACACCATTTTAGTAGTAGAGAGATTGGTTTTTGCTGTAATTTATAAGCTCAGTCTTTCCCACTTCACCCTTTCTGGAGTGTTAAATAAAAGCGAAGGACATACATTGCAGAGCAGTGGAAGAAATGAGATGTCAGAGCAGTGGTCGGGGAAGGGTAGAGGAGAGAACCTAAAAAACACAATAGATTCTTCCAAGTAAGATCTATGACAGAAGAAGGGAAGGTCTGTAGAGAGCTTGGAATTAAATAAGATGGACTAACAGAGATGGAAAAACCTACAGGAAGGGAACTGGAGACCCAGCATGGGGAGACATTTTTCTGACAGCAGTAGAAGTGGGAACTGGAGACAGGCCTCTTACAGGAGAAAGGGAGAGACAAATGAAGCCATGGAAAAAGACACATATGCCCAAGTGTCTGTGAATAGCCTCCCAAGATAAATAGCAAAGTCAGAAAGCACTCACCACTCTATACAAGCTGGAGGGCACTTTGCCATTATGGAGTCTTTACAGAGTCCTTCTTGTTCAGAAAGAGCTTTTTATTCTGAGAGCTATTTCTCAAATGCAACCTCCAAGGGGAGCAATCATTATTATTGTCTGGCTAGGTGCCCTGACCTTTTGGGGATCTCCTGGAGCACAACTCCATACCACATACCTGTGAATGGCTTCTCCCAGAATCAGGCCAAATCTGGAGTCTCGCTGGTCTTCCTGATCCTTCCTGAGGGTTCTCCTTACTTTTCGGTGTTCATCCAGACCTGAGCTGCAGGCTCTCCATTCAGCCTGCCCTCCTCCCACTTGGGAAAATGGAATAGAGCCATCAAATAACAAAGATCAATCATGGCTCCTCTCTGAAATTCTCCCGCGTTCTCTTCATGCCCTTTCTCCCAGAAGGGGATCAGTCTTTCTTCCTCCATTATCCAGCACAAGATCCAGCACAAGATCTGATGGACGGTCTAGGATTTCTGCAGCAAGAGCCCTAAATTTAGCAAACTGGAAGAGAGGACAAACGATACTTGTGCAGCAAACCTGTGACTCTTACTGATGTCGAAGGTTTTAGGATTAGTGAAGATCGTGTAGAGGGTAAAGGTGCCCCCATGATACCCTTTGGCAGCACCAAGTGTGAACTGTAGGGTTTACAACCTATAAAGCATACATAAAGGGCCTTTCTAGGACTGAAATGAGTTTTATCTTTTTATCCTTTATAGAATGTAACAGAACGCAATGCTTTTTGCTTAGGGTTGCTGAAAGTAGAAAATAAGTTTTGAGCACATTTTGAAAATATTAACATTCAAAAACATTAATTCTTCATGTAAAGCATTAAGCTCAGTCAAGTTTTTTTTTGGGCGAGTGGATTTCAAATCTGTTTCTATTTTTTTTCCTATAATTCAACCAAAAATAGCTTTTCTCCCTGTCCCTCTCCCCTATCTCTCACCTCTCTCTCTCTCTCTCCCTCTCTCTTTCTTTCATTTCAGGACATTAATAAAAACTGACCCTAAAAACAATTTCTAAGGCAAGATGACCAAAGTTTTCAGAACCACATTTTGTTACATGGGCAGACAGAGAAACAAAGAGACTGTGAAGAAAAAAAAAAAAAAAATTTAAAGGAAACCTTTATATGTGGAAAATTTATTTTTGACCTTCCGTTTTTCATAAAAGATGCAAAGTCTAGAGCTTATATGCAAATATTACTAGTGACTGCTAACTTAACCAAATTGAAAGATAAAGGATTTGCATCAAAAGAAAATGCATATCCTGTCAAATATAGGCCCAGCCAATTTGTCATATATAGTGTTCTCTGTGGCTGATGTGGGGGATTGCTATTTCTTATACAAGGTGTATTAGGATTCTCCAGAGAAACACAACCCATGGGATATATAAGAATATATAAAAAGAGATTTACAGTGAAGGAGTGGCTCATATGGGCCATAGGCCAAGAAGTCTCACAATTTGTTGTCAAGCTGAAGGACCAGGAAAGGTGGTGTGGTTCTAGTTCAAGCCTGAAGGCCTAAGAGGCAGGGGAGCCAATGGTGTTAAGTCTCAGTCTGAGTCCAGAGGTCTAGGAAGCAGGAGCAACAGTGTCTGAGGGTAGGGAAAGGTGGTTATCCCAACATAAGCAAACTTACCTTTCTTCCACCTCTTTGTTTTATTTGGGCCGTTAGTGGATTGGATCCCCAGTTAGTGGATCCCCAGTCTATGCTGGGGATCTTTTGAGGGCAGATCTTTGTTCAGTCTACAATTTAAATGTTAATTGTCCTCAAAGACACATTCAGAAAAAAATGTTTTACCAGCTCTCTGAGTATCCTTTAGCCCCACTGAGTTGACACATCAAATTGACCGTCACACTGGCCCAGGAAATGACTCAAGTGTGTGGAGCCAGGATTGAATTTGCAGTTGGAAAATGCAGTGGAGTTCTGACTGCTATGACTATATGCAAATGAGATCTGGGTCTTTCACTTGTTTTGATAACTATAAAATGCAAGGTGCTGGCTCCTGCTCTTTGTGCATCTCGCCAAGCATTAGAGAGATTTAAAAAAAAAAATTTTTTTTTAAAGATTTTATTAGTTTGAAAAAGAGAATGAGAGAGAGAGAGAGAGAGAGAATGAGAGGGGAGAGGTCAGAGGGAAAAGCAGACCCCCCACTGAGCAGGGAACCCGATGTAGGACTCCAGGATCATGACCTGAGCTGAAGGCAGTTGCTTAACCAACTGAGCCACCCAGACACCCAAGTAGAGAGATATTTACTCTTGGTGTAAGATCTATAGTATTTGGGACAGAAAATCAAACAGCAGCCCTTTGGAGCAAGAACACTGGACTCGCTCTTTTAACTCTTTATAGAGCATTTGCTGTTCTAGTGTGGACATTTAAATTTTTTACTCACAATGAGAACCATCATGTGCTCAGTGATGATCAAAGAGTGGTGGCCATGTTGCACCCATACACACCCCCGTTCTGTGAGGTATTCTTCTTGTACCTGACTTCCCGAATCCCTCACCCACTTGTGGTCACATATCTGAGATCCTGCCTGTATGTCTGCCTTTGTCCCAATGTCTCAGCTGCCTTCTTGGATCCTGCCTTGCATCTGTCACTCTACCTCTGGATACCTGGGTCCTCTCTCTGAACAATGTTCCAATAGTCCCATCACTATATATATATATATATATTTTAAAGATTTTATTTATTTATTTGACACATACACAGAGAGATCATAAGTAGACAGAGAGGCAGACAGAGAGAGTGGGGGACCAGGCTCCCCGCTGAGCAGGGAGCCCAATGCGGGGCTCGATCCCAGGACCCTGAGATCATGACCTGAGCTGAAGGCAGAGGCTTAAACCTCTGAGCCACCCAGGCGCCCCGAGTCCCATCACTATATTTTGTGTCACTTAGTTATATTTTCTTTGCTGTACTTAAACATTGCTTCGTATTTCCTTATTTGTTTGTTTCTTGTCTCTCTTCCCCACCCAACCCCCCAACTAAAATGCAAGGACCATGATTCTGGTGCCTTATTCTTCTTGTTCTTTATTCTATCCAATACGTAGAAGAACATTGCTTGTAACAGTTTAGTGAAAGAAGCAGCCCCGTACTGGGAAATGAGTCAAGATACTCACTGCCTTTCTTCCTGAAGTTTTGATTATTGACTTTCTGGGCACCTTGAGGAACTTTTACTTCATGGAGTTGGGGTGCTAACAGCCTGTGTGAACACTGCGTGGGGAGTGGACTATACTTGGATGCCAAGACAAACCTCAGATCATCCATCATCGGTTAAGCCTTAGCCAGCTTAGGTGGGACAGCTTCCTTTCTAGTAGAAACATCTAGTCTAGGGCCAGCGATTCAGTGTCATTGAAGCCATCACATCATGGTGACTCTGTTATCAGGTGACTCGTGGAATGAATTGCTCAGATACAGGTAATTGAGAAACAAGTGCTTGGGATTTCCAAGCTTTTGGTAGATTGGACTGTGTTACTGTCAGGTATGACTGTCTGTGGCATATGGTCTTGAGATGCCTGTAAGTACCTTCATTTGTTTTTTCGTTCTGTTTTGTTTTTTAAATTTTATTTTTTTTTCCAGTGTTCCAAAATTCATTGTTTATGCACCACACCCAGTGCTCAGGCAATATGTGCCCTCCTTAATACCCACCACCAGGCTCACCCAACCCCCCACTCTCCTCCCCTCAGAAGACATGAACAGACACTTCTCCAAAGAAGACATACAAAGGGCTAATAGACATATGAAAAAATGTTCATCATCATTAGCCATCAGGGAGATTCAAATCAAAACTACATTGAGATACCACCTTACACCAGTTAGAATGGCAAAAATTGACAAGACAGCAAACAAGTGTTGGAGAAGATGTGGAGAAAGGGAACCCTCTTCCACTGTTGGTGGGAATACAAGTTGGTGCAGCCACTGTGGAAAACAGTATGGAGATGCTTTAAGTACCTTCATTTGTTTTCCAAGCATTGCTTTTACGCACTTGCCTAAAATATCTGAGTAAGTAAGCAAGTAAGTAAGTTTCCATTCTTTTTTTTTTTAAGATTTTATTTATTTATTTGACAGACAGAGATCACAAGTAGGCAGAGAGGCAGAGGCTCCCCGCTGAGCAGGGAGCCTGATGAAGGACTCGATCCCAGGACCCTGAGATCACAACCTGAGCTAAAGGCAGAGGCATAAACCACTGAGCCACCCAGGTGCCCCAAAGTTTCCATTCTTTTGCATGCAAATGTATTTGTGAGAGAAAGTAACCAGGCTCTGATCAAGCATTTTTACCTTCCTTTAAGAAGAGTCAGATCACCATTTGATAGAGAAGAAGATGAAGGGGTTAAGTTCTTACATGGGAAGACAGGCTCCCTGTTATGGGGAAAAAAAAAAAAATACGGCTGGGTGGGACTTAGAGTCAGAATGAACCCACCACCCAGCTATCTTCACCTTTGGACCTAGAACCATGTACAGAATTATATATTAGTTACCTTAGATTTGGGTTCCCCAAACTGTTTTCCAGAAGAACACTCTTCCTGCAAGATTTGTCTCAGAAAAAGGAACCCTGAAGTCCCATAAGTTTGAGAAACCTGGATTCTAGGAAAACAGACAATTTGGTAAACCAGATTTAAATCTATGTTTCCTAGATGATTCACCTTGGTAGCAGAGGAGAAGGGTTAGCTAATCCTTATTAACATTCCACGAATTTTGTGTTCCCTGGAATACACTGGGGGAAACACTGCTGACTCAACTTCATAGAAATATAAATCAGCTGGAAAGCTCTAGCTAACATTTACCACATTTCATCCATAAAGAACTCAAGAAGAAATTGAATTTCTATGGAAGGCCCTGGTTTGTGGGACTTCTTATTTGTTTTTTGTTTTTGTTCACCATAGTTTGGTCCAATCCTTTTCTGGGGACCTTCTTCTATAAGCAGAACTATAAAGAACTGAAAGACACATCTCCTTACATTGACATCTTATTTATTTTAATATATGCCAGTTGTTGCTCTAGTTTTTATGCGTTCTGATTGTTATCCCTTTGAACTTTTGCCCCGAGGCAGTTTAATCATGACTGGTTCAATTGTGTAAATCCAATAAACAAATCTTGGCCAAGGTCCCTTGGAGGTATTATCTTGACATTTCTCTGAGTGTGTTTATAAAGCTCTTTTTCCTAGTCGTAGAGCCATAGTTTTGCCATGTGTTCTTGAATTCAAAGAAACCCACTACTTTACAGAAAAAACATCTTAGATCACTTAAAGGCTCTTCATTCCTAAAAAGAACACATTTTTGATTGATCTTAAGTCTCTAATTTCCTTCGTATTTTTACCTTAAGAACATGCTTGGCAAAGGCATAGCCACAAGGAGTCAATTGCTACAACCACACTTTATTTCTTAGGTCTCTTTTTCCTAAGGATAATTTCCATGTCTTTGACAATGTCTAAGTGTAGCCTAGATCAGAAGGGTATTTTCTACTGCCTTTAAATTGTTACCCTTATTTAAATGTAAAAATGTTCTTTTTCCTTTCGGTTGACACTACCTCTGACCAGATGATAAATATTGCTCAAAATTGCTCTTCTGCAATAAATCAGCAAACGGGATGACAGTGGGGTTCTTACTTATCACCCCAGGGTAATACACAAGCATAATTTGAGAGCTGCCTTGAAGACGTGATTCTCTCCCAATCTTTCCTTACAATTATAAATATAGGTGGGACGTTTTATATTATTAATTAAGGAACTTGAGAAAATTATCATTTTAATAACTCTTGTCTTCCTTTAGAAAGGAAGAAAGATGGGCCACTTATGTGAACATAATCTCATTTCTCCAATCTGTTTAAGATAGTTATTTTCCTGAGGAATATTCATATCATCTTGTAAACTGATATATAAGAACTTAAGTTAAAATGTTTCCATTCCATATACTAATGTGTAGCTCTGGTACTCATCCAAGAATTGGGCCCCTCACAATTATAGCATCTGTTTTTGTTTGGTTAATTTTATAATCTCAGATGTTTCCATAAATCCTGAATTAAAGAGAAAACTGCTGGGACCAATTTGTGTGGGTAGGCTACATGTAATAGTATACCATCACTGTGTAAGGGTGTCTTGCTTTTTTTTTTTTTTTTTTTCCTTGTGGCTTGTTATTACAGAGATCACATTTCAGCAAATGCTTCCATGCCTTAGAAAAAGAAAAGAAACAGTGGTACTGCACAGAAAAATAGTCCATTTCATCTTGTTTCAGTTAGATTATGATATTTGGAATTTAGGCCATTTGTGTTGTTGGGAAGATGATAAAAAATGGGTTGGTCCCTTTTAGCTCTATCCTGAAATTTCTACACAGTTCATAGATATTTCTGGTTCCTTAAATTAGTTCAGTGTACACTGACAAATGCTTTCTTAGTGTTGAAAAAAAAATAACAGGGTCAATAAACAGAATGGTCAGGGACACAGAAATACCTTGTTTTCTTCCTCTTATGTACTTCATTCATTCATTCATTCATTCATCCACTCATTCAGAGACAGAGTGAGCACAAGTGAGCACAGGAGCAAGAAGGGGGAGGGGTAGAGGAAGAGGGAGAGAGAATCTCAAGTAGACCTCCCTGCTGAGCATATGACCTCACACAACCCTGAGATCATGCCTGAGCTGAAATCAAGAGTCAGACACTTAACCAACTGAGCCACCAAGGCGCCCCTTCCTTAAATGTACTTCAGAGAAAAATGGAGACAATGAAAATGCGGAACGCTGTCCAAAGGCCGAAAATTTGTGTTTCTACGCGTCGCTGGTCAGATATGTTCATTGTGTTAAGGTCCCTTCCGAATATAGGATACAACTTAGAAGACAGTACCTGGATCTTTTAACAAGTTAAATATTTATTCAACCATTGGAAGGGTATTTAAAAGAAATCTCATTATCACTGATGAAAATGGAATCACAAATAAAAAGAAGTATCTCCGTTGGCTTCTGCTCCTTTGCTCTCTAGGTGAAATCCTCCTTTGAGTTGTGCTCATTTGTGGATGAATAATTTGGGGGACTCCACTGGAGGACTGATATTTTTAATTGAAGGCTAAAACCCTGCTACTTCTATCTCTCAGATCATAATAATTTTTCTCAATAAAATGAAGTTATTTATCTAATTTTCATTTAGAAGACAATTGAACTTTTTAAAAATGGCTCCAGTTCTTTTATAAAAATTAATTGATGGCATTCATTTAAGTCTAACTTCTGAATTTTTAATTTTGGAACTAAATTTATGTGCTTTGGAGAACATAGTTTCCTCTTTACTGAGAGATGTAATATAATTTCATTTATCATTATAACTCTGAGGGATGCCCTTAAAATAATACATTATCCTTCAGTAAGCTTTCCCCTACAAGTTACTTGAATTTTGGTTATTTCAGATAAGAACTTGCCATTTTATTCAGGAAAAACTTTGTAGTCATCGGTTTTAGTTATTAGATATCGGGAAAGCTCTACAGCATTCTGTAGGAGAAGGTAGCAGATCTGTAAGGTAAGGAAGAGGTGACAGGGTTATGGCTTTGGAGTGTGACAGATAGGGAACATTCAGGCATAAGATCTTCTGTGATATATCTAACATCTCTGAGCTCAATTATGAATGATAAAAATGTTGAAGGTGTGCTAAGAGGATGAAGGGGAATACTAGTGCAACATGCCTAGCATGGGAGAAATACAGTATATATAAAACTGAAGAAAAAAATATATGTAATATTAAAAACTAATGATTTTCCAGGATGACAGACAGTACCCAAAACTCCCACAGGTTTTCAAGCCTTCCTTTGCCAAGACTTGTGTGATTTAGATAGGACTAAAAATGCCAAGAAAAATGAAATCCTTCTACCTTTATATTCCAATATGCCCTTTCAAGTCAGTCTAGAAGGGAATGCATGTTATTTAAGCAATTATAGGAAGGGAGGTGAAAAGGATCAATAATATTCCAATTAATATTTATATTACTGGAATCCTATTCAGTTGCCAAACAATTAACTCAGGTCTACTACAAGGGTATATGGTAATATTTTAGATATGCGCCAGAGTTTCTCAGATTCTGGACTTCTACCTAAAACTTGCATGAGAAATTTCCAAGAAACACTGAAGAACCAGAGAGTAGAAGTATTGTTAGTATTCCTCCCCAAGGTATTAGACTGTGTCCAATTAGAAGGTTTCAGTTCTCTACCACAGATATGCAGGAGAGAGAGACAGATTCTAGCAAATATTTATTTCTCTTGTCTTCTTTTGACGTACTTCTGGAAGTCAGTGATAGCACATAGTTCCACTTCTGGCCTCTGGATAAAACCTTACATTCCTTTCCTTTCTAGGACTGAGGAAAAGAGTAGATTGAAGAGACCTTAAAACATGATTGCATTCCTTAGGTCACAAGAAATATTTCTTTGCAGCTTAATTGCAGTAGAAGACAGCTTAATTTAGTACATAAATTATATAGATTATTCATGTATTCATTATATAATTACACTGATGAGTTTATACAAATGACTTAAGCATTGCCACACACACAGTTGAATATGTTTACACAAATGGAAAGGTTAGACACCGCCTCTTGAACTTTTAATAAGTCCTGGTCAGCTGTTGGCAAGCAGAATGCATTGTTAGAGACCCACAATGGTACCCTAATTGTGAAATGGTGGCTATTTCTTTATTTGTGCTGAGAGCGAGTCATGACTCACGGGGCAGAGCCAAGAGCCCAATACAAGAGAATGCTGAATCAAGAAGTTATTTCCAGAGGGCAGAGCTGGTCCTTAATCAACATTCCCTATTCCCGGAGTAGGGGACCCTAAAAATATGTTCTTTACCAGATTTCACAATTGCTTTAGAGCATTGGCTCTACGTGTCTTATGTTGTCCCCCTCCTTGAGCATGAGTGTCTATTACAGTGATCCTACCCCACCTCTCACTATTGCATTCTGCATTCTGCATTTGTGTGTGTGTGTGTGTGTGTGTGTGTGTGTGGTGCGGGGGTGGGATTGGGGGACGGGTGTCGAGGGTGGGAAAGCAGGATAGCCGGTCATTTTAGTTCATAAGTGAAGAAGAGTTGCACTCGAGCAGGTGCATCTGAGTAATGGAATCTGTGGAGACTTGCCCTCATCTGGACCAGATTTAATGATGACATTGTGACTTGGAGCTGATATTATAATTGAATGAGACCAGGGAGGTCTAGGGAGGGGGGATAGCATATTTCGCAGGTGCCAGGCGCATGTGCTGTTGTGGCCAGAGGCTGAACGGTAGCTGTCTCCAAAGATGAGTCAGCAGCTATCCTATCCTCTCTCTATTTGTATGTCTTTTCCATCAAGAAGTATAGTCTCTTTCTCCTTGAACTTGGTCTGGCTTTATGACTTACTTTATGACTTACTTTGACCAACGGAATGCTATGGAAATGGTGCTGTGTCTTGCAGAATCTGGGCTTTAAGAGGCAGCTGGAAACTTCTGTCTTTATTTGGTCTGCACTTGCTACTATGACCGGGATCCCAGCCCAGGCTCCTGAACAATGAGAGACCATGTGGAAAGAAGGGCACAGCCTTCCCAGTGTTTTAGCAGAACCCACCCCCAGTCCACTGTCGCTGAATTCCACTCCCTGAGCAAGTTCTGGAAGACCAACAAAAGAACCACCCAGCCAACCTACAGAATTGTGAACAACAAACCCTCTCTTTTGCTGGAGGCCACCGAATTTTGGCGTAGTGTGTGACACTGCAATGAGTAACTGGAATGCTAAGTGTTCCCAACCAGATTGCAGACATTTCTAGCCAAGTCTGGGAAACTGGTGAGATATGCCTGACAGGATATGATTAAAAAAATAATTTTTGGTTAGAGGAAAAGAGACAAGGGGTTTTCATAGAGAGGGAGAAAGGAAAGGAAGAGGCTAGAAGGAATGGGAAAAACAGCACTGTCTGCCTAATGCTTTAGACTGTGAGCCTGGATCCTGCTAGGGTCCTGTGGGCAGAGAGGGTGGCACGAGGAAAGAGAGGGTCCTTGGAAATACAGCTTGTTGTCACTGTGACAGAGAGTGCCTTGGACATGGTGGCAGTGTGATGGGCTTCTACTCAATTTGTGTACAGAGCAGGAGCACAGCAGCACTCTGGCTCTTTGGACATCCACCATTTTGTGGGTGTAGAGGATGGCACCTGGATGTGGATGTCACTCCAGGCAGGTAGGCTGGGAAGAGGTGGCATCGGCCCTGCAGGTGGCTTCAGGCTAGTATTAATGAGCAGAACCTGGAACATGAGAAGATCTTCCATAAGCTCCCCAAACTCTGCCCCGCCGTCTCCTGAACAAGCTGGGTCAGATTTTGAAGTGGCTTCGTTAGCATGTGAGCAATAGAATGGTGAAATCGGATTATTATTGTTAACGATCACTTGCCCTCATTTGAACTCCTCTGTTGGTGACTCCCAGGAAACCCAGGCCATATCACAATATTTGTATTTATATTCATAATTGTATCTAATATATATTATATATAACAGTATACAAGTATATACCTAATTGTAGTATCTTTTTGCACTTTCAAGTTCATTTCATGCACATTATGTCTTTGAAATGCCTCCTGACCACTTTGTGAAGTATACAGAGCAATATTATTTACTCCTTCTTGAGAAGTAAAATCATCTTAAGTAAGCAATTAGGGGACTTTCCCAAGATGACAAACTATAAGTGATAGAACCAAGACTTGACCTTGGTTCTCCTAATTCCGGTAATCAGTAGAGGATTGGTGCTTACAAGCCAGACTGAATGTATGTCCGTAGGTATTGACTTTGGAATTTGACCTATGTGCCTATCAGCATATACACACAGGCATTTGTGCATGTACAAACATAGACATATTTATTCTGAAGATATAGGCTTACATCTTATCACAGGCTTCAATGAAAAATATAATAACAATATAATTGGGATATAAATTACTATCTTATCAGAAAAAATATACCCCCCATAAAATTTCCTCTAATATATATGCTGACACCTTACATTAAATGTATTTTTGCTCACTCTTAGGTACTCATTTCTCAAAAAATATTTTCTCCCACAGTTTTAGCATGTAGTATAGGTTTTTTTTTTTTAAGATTTAGTCCCTACTGATCTAATGTTGTCTAGCAAAAAGGTTATGCATCACCAGTTTCCACTGAAATAAGCTGTCATCAGCACATTTCCTTATGAAATAATATTCATTAAAAATAGGATATTCTCTCAGCTGAAGTGACAGCTCATCACCTTGTCAATTTTCTATAATAATATACACTTTACAATCTGGTGTTAACAAGACACAAGGTAGCATTTCAGTCATCTACTATAGTGTCAAAATGGAGACTCGATAGACTGTATTCAAAGAAAAGGTGCCAATTAAATGTACTCTCTCTACAGTCAGTGCTCCAATACCATAGAGTAATGTGATCTGTATCCTTACTATCCAATATTAGATACTGGTGTTGAACCACATTCAGTTTCTCTTTCTCTCTTCCCTTTTTCAATATTAACCCCAAGCATATTGTCATAATTACTATAAGACTTAACAGGGGGATGGCCAAATCAGGGAATGTCGAGACCTAGAGCCCAGGCAGATGCACAGGAATGGAGAAAGAAAAGCAGAATATTTATTATACAGGAGGAAGCATAATGCCTACGATGAACATGTTTAGATGTTGTCAGAGCTAACTTGAAATCTTTACCACTTGTTGGCTATAGGCATTCAGGTTCATCATTCACTTTTTCAAGCTTCAGTTTCATTTTATGAAAATGGGGATATGAATTCAACCCATTTTGGAGGTTTTTGGGGGGGCAGCAGATATGAGGATTAAATGGGATAATGTTTATAAAGGGTTTGGCCTAAGAAATGCTAGCTCTATTCATGTGCCTCACTTAAAAGATGTCATTGAGAAGTGACTTCTTGGTCCCACAGCTGCTCCTCTGAATGCTTGCGGAGGTTTCTGTCTTCATTTTTCAAAGATCTGTGTTTTTCTTTGTATTCAAAGGAAATGCTTGTATCTCATTGCATTAACTGAATATGCGGCTTGGAACAATTCTGAGTTATTAAAAAAAAATGCTCTGGCCCCTTCTCTTTCTCCTTCCCCTCTAAAATTCCAATTATATTTATGCTAGCCTTTAGCACTGATTCTAGTATCACTTACTTACCTTTCTCTATTTTCAGTTCTTAATTTTTCAGCATGACTAAACCTCTCTTTAGCTATGTCTAATTTGCTGGTAAATGCCAAATTACATTCTTTTTTCTCTAACATTTTTTATGAAAACACTGAAACAAAAAAGAATGAAAATAATTTTATACTGAACACTCATACATCCATCAACTATATTCTAGCATTAATATTACATTATCCTTACATTATCACATATTTATGTACCCTCTCTGTCTCCCTTCTTCAATCCATCTTACCCTTTAATGCATTTCAAATTAAATTTCAGACATCAGTACACTTCCTTCTAAATACCTCAGCACATACACCCTTAGAGTTCAGCATTTGTTTCTAGTGTGTATTTTGTTGGAGGTACACTTTACATATAATGAAACACATAAATTGTTAATATTCATTGCTATACTTTGATAAATGCAAACACTTGTATTAACCAATGTCCTACCAAGATACAGAACATTATCATCACCCTAGGAACTTTCTTCATGCCCTTTCCCAGTCAATCCCAACTTCCACACCCATAAACAAGCACTATTGATTTTTTTCCACCATAAAATTGCATGTTCGAGAGCTTTCTAATTAAGTGAATTCTACAGTTATGTGTCCTCCATGTAAGGCATTTTTACTCAATATGATGTTTTTAAGATTCAGTTATCTATTTATAGGTATTGTCTTTTTAGATTCCATTGTATTAGCAGTTGTATTAATTTCCTAGGGTGGGTGCAAAAAAACACCACAGACTGAGTGGTTTGAAACAATGGATATTTGTGGTGTCTGGAGACCAGAAGTCTGAAATCAAGTCATGGGCAGGGCCATGCTCTCTGGTCGCTCTAAGGCAGACTCCTTCTTGCATCCTCTAGCATTTGGAGTTTGCCAGTCACCCACCAATAGCATTCCTTGGCTTGTAGATGCATAACTATAGTTACATGACTGTCTTCTCCCTTTGAATCTTCATACCATCTTCCCCCTGTGTTTCTATCTTTGATCCAAATTTTTCCCCATTTACAAAAACACTAGTCATATTGGTCAATAACTTCGTTTTTAACTTAATTATCTCCATAAAGATTGCATTTCCAAATATGGTGAAATTCTAAGGTATGAAGGACTTCAAGGTATCTTTTTTGAAGGATACAATTTAACCCATAACATTAGGTCATTCCCTCTTCTCATTGAAAAGTATTCCATTGTATGAATATTTTATAGTTTATTTTTAGTTTGTTCTATTGATGGACAACTAAATTCATTGCAGTTTTGAGATATGGCAAAGCTGCTATAAATACCCTTGTTCAAGTCTTTTTGTGATCGAATGTTCATTTGTCTTAGTTAAATACTTAGGTGTGGAATTGCTGGATCATGGGAAAAATATGTGATTTAATTTTATTTAAAAAATCCCTATGACCCGGCAATTGCACTGCTGGTTATTTGCCCCAAAGATAGAGATGTAGTGAAAAGAAGGGCCATATGTACCCCAATGTTCATAGGAGCAATGTCCAGAACAGCCAAACTGTGGAAAGAGCTGAGATGCCCTTCAACAGACAGATGGATAAAGAAGATGTGGTCCATATATACAATAGAATATTATTCAGCCATCAGAAGGGATGAGTACCCAACTTCTGCATAAACATGGATGGGACTGGAGGAGATTATGCCGAGTGAAATAAGTCAAGCAGAGAAGGTCAATTGCCATATGGTTTCACTTACTTGCGGAACATAAGGAATACCATGGAGGACATTAGAAGAAGGAAAGGAAAAGCGAATTGGGGGAAATCAGAGGGGGAGATGAACCACGAGAGACTGTGGACTCTGAGAAACAAACTGAGGGTTTTAGAGGGGAAGGGGGTGGAGGGATGGCTGAGCCTGGTGGTGGGTATTAAGGAGGGCATAGATTGCATGAAGCACTGGGTATTGTACATTAACAATGAGTCATGGAACGCTACATCAAAAACTAATGATGTGTTTTTATGGTGACTAACATAACACAATAAAAAAAAAAAGAAAATCACTTTAAAAAAACAAAAAGAAAAACAAAAACCATCAAGTCTTTCCCCAAAGATTTTGAGCATTTTGTATACCATCTAACTAACAGTGTGTAACAATTTTGGTCGCTCTACTTTGTCACTGTCACTTACAGTGACATTATTATTATTTACAACATTTTTATTGTTTTATGTAGTTTTTTGTTTATTAAGATTTTACTGGCATTAAGCGAGCTCTGCCTCATATGTGACAGTGGAAATCTATCCAAACTCTCTATCTCTATGCAGCCTACCAAAAAAAGGAGGAACCGAGAACCTTATAGCAGTGGCAATAAATATGAGCACTGGCTAGCAGGAAATTATCTTGTGTGTCCCTGTCACTCTGCACTGATCATAGAGCCTGATGGGGGCTTCATCTCACTATCCTGAGATCAAGATCCTGAGATCAAGACCTGAGACAAAACCAAGAGTGAGATGCTTAACCAACTGAGCCACCCAAGCACCCCAGAACCAACTTATTTCTGATACTTATTCCTTACCCCCTAAATCAGAAATAAGCCCCACCTCACTGAACCTGTGCCTATAGGTAGAGAAGCTTTAAACTTGGGGATGGTTTTGGAGAAAATGGAGGGGTAGAGTGCTCAGCTTGTCTAACAGGTCACAGGTTCTGTGAGCATCTCTGTGGGGATGGGAATAGGCCTTCTTGACTCTTCCACCAAATCCTTAGGAAGGACTCTGAGAAGAAGCCATTAGCTAGAGAACAGCCACCTTCCTGGTCTCTGGCCTCAAGGCCAGTCTCGCCAAGACCCTTTGCAGTAAGGGGGAAAGGCCGCTGCACATGGTGAGCACTTTGCTTCTCAGAATGCAGGGAGAATGGGGAGCTAGGGAGCTTGGAAGTATGCTCCCTCACCACCCTGAATGTAGGAACAGCCACTGGCAGCTCAAACTGAAAGCAGAAATCTTTCTTCAGATCTTGTCACAGGTGTTGATCCTAATCTCTGGTTGTGTTGGCTTGTTTATCCTCCATTTATGGAAGCTTTTTGCGTCTCCCAGGTCCACCACCGAGATGCGACAGATAAACTCAGTAAGGATATTTTCCAGTCCTCCTTTGAAAGAATCTTTAAAAAACAGAAAAACCCAAAACACTGGATTTGTTTTAAATGAAAACCCTCTTAGAAGGCAGGCAGCCAGCCAGCATGGAACCTGGCCCCCTGCAGGGAGCTGCCAGTAAGGAGTCTGCTGGGGCACTCAAATGCCAAGTTTTCTTCTAAAACCTAGTCTCCTTTCAATAAAAGATAAGACAGAAGAATAAAACAGAGGAAAGTCCTACTCTGAGATAAGGGTCTCCCTCCCTTGGCTCTGGTCACAGACTCAGAGGTGTTGGCACTGGCATGGGGCCTCCCTGACGGGGGGCTGGTGGAGGGCTCCCTGGCTCGGTCTCCTACACTTGGGCTCCTCTTTCAATCTCCTTTCTCCTTGCCCTGGTGACCAGCGGTGGGCACTCCTTCTGTCTCAGCTCCTCTATCCCTCAGCTGCTCCTTTTCTCCTATTGCTGACAGTTGTCCTTCCGTGTTAGCAGGGGAAGATAGGTATCTATGTATTTATTTTTTAATTGCTCAGAATAAGTTATTGACTGACTAAGTCCTTTCTAGTTTTGGAACAACCCTATTACTCCTCAGTGCTGACAGGAGGGGTCTTGTAACAGTGCCCCGTTGATGTGTGACTTCAACTCATCACAAAGGTAACTGTCATGCTGGCTCCCCTGGGAGGACTGATACAGCCCTGAGCCAGGGTGTCCTGTGAAAACAGCTGGAATGCCACCTCCTGGCTGGCCTGGCTGCCAGGAAGATTCCTCTGGCTGAGCCCAGGATGTCCAAAACTGTTCTTCTGGCATCCCCCAGGACCAGTCTCACCCTTGGGGGTTCTCCCAGTTTGCTTGTCAGAATACCCCAGTGGCAGCATGGGGTGCATAAGCACGTTGAAGTGGGTGGGGAATGCTCATGGCAGCCATGTTGCTGGGGCTGGCATCAGACATGCACATCTGGTCTTGGGTCTGCAAGTTCATGAGTTCATGGTCCAGGGCCAGCTCTGGCTTTTCTGATCATGGACTGATCCTGGAACTGTAGCCTCCTAGATTGATACATGACTGCCAGGTAGAGGGTGGTGACTAGCTACCTGGGCTTGCTGAACTGCGTGAGGCTCTCCCACAGAGGGGGAGGCGCTCCCACATTTTTAAGGGGCCCTTCCACCAACACTTTCTGTTCTTTGTAGTAGTCCAGCGGGTGGTTCCAGAGCACCTGGGAGGACAGGGCCTTTGAGTTGCCTATGAGAATGACCTCATATCATGCTTTGGTTAGGGCCATGTGAAGCTGCCTGGGGTTGTTTAAAAATCCAGTGCTCATTAGTGCACGTGCAGGAGAGTAAGATAAAGTCCTTGTCCAACCCCTGAAATGTGTCCATGTGGGTGAATTCCACCTCCTGGTAGAGTTGGCTGTGCAGGGAGCCACTGAAATGCATGAGTTCTATGAGGTCGGAGGGTTGGCCCTGCTTAAGGGCATGATAATGCCCAGCTGGTCTGGCTTGGCACCTTCCTTCAGCAGCCTTGTGATGATCTGCTCTGTGTGTCCCACTTCCTTCCTGTTCAGAGATGAGGTGCTTGAGCTGGCAATCTTTTCTGGGCTCTGGGTCATCTAGAACATCAGCTGATCAGGTTGGGGTCACTGGAAGTCCAATCCCTTCTTTCTAAGATCTGCTGCAGTGATGACTTTCTGAAGCCAGAATTCTTAGAAGCTGGATGAGAAATGCTGAGGGTAGGATACATCATGGTGGACCTGGAGGTGGATGAGATGGATGGAATGGATACCAGCATCACGAGCTGCTTGAAGAGTAACTGGGATAGCCCAAATTTGTCTTCCATTTTGCATATCACCATGGAGCCCAGCTGGCAGTGGTCATTCATGAAGATGAGCTGGTTGACTCCAAGGACTTTGGGGACCATGCACTCTAGCTTAGTGGCTGGTGTGCTCGCCTCAATTAAAATGGGCCTCAGTTGCCCACACCTCCATACCCATCTGTGTTCATGAGCAACTCCCTTTCTATGGTTAGCTTCGGCATCAGGTAAGGTTTCTTTTCTGCCAACAAGAACTCCCCAGTCTCTTCATTCATTTGATGCAGCTTCTGGAGCTCCCCATGCTCTCCATGTCCCTGATCTGGTTGTGCAGGGACAGAAATGATACTGAATCCTGATGCAGAACAGCATGATTTTCAGCCTGGTCTGGTAGATCTTCTTGCTCAGCCAATCTATGATTATATTACTTGGGGCACAGAGAAGCAGGGGAGCATTGCTTTGCCCAGCCAGGTAGTAGCTGATGGTGGCCAAGGTAACCATCTTCCTGATGCCTGGTACATCTTTTATCAGGCTCATTGGTCTTTTTTGTGCAGTCTGAAGAGTGGTTCCAGTTGGGGAGTCCTTGTGCCTTAAAGTTTTGGGCAGCTGAGATCTGATGATAATGTCCTCTGGCTGCCATCTGTTGTAGCCCCACATGGAGGTCTCCTCCAATGAGGTTGACTCCCACCTGAAATCCATCTGCAAGTTTTGATCGCCACGACATGCCCAAACTGCTCTGCAGCTCAGTGGTGAGGTCATCACCATAATTAACAGGGACCTTGATGACATGGCTTCATCTCTTGCCATAGGGGATACCAAACCACGTTTCCTTTGCAAGCAAGCATATCTTGTTCCCTTGATTAAGCCACATATCGCAACCAAATTATGACTACATTATCTTCACCAGAGGATGATATTCAGTGTTGGGCCAAGTAAAGTAGGCATTTGTCTTCTTGTTAAGGACTAGGTCCTACCTGATGGTGTTGTTATGCTGAGACTGGGGCTCTTTTTGGTTTCTCATCATCGTTGGCTGGCACCTGGACAAGGGTGCTTGTAAATGCACGTGCAGGAGAGTAAGATAAAGTCCTTGTCCCACCCCTGGAATGTGTCCATGTGGGCAAGACCAGGATGTCCAAAACTATTCTTCTGGCATCCCACATGGCCCTAACTAAAAGTATGATATGAGGTCATTCTCATAGGCAACTCAAAGGCCCTGTCCTCCCAGGTGCTCTGGGACAAGGTGGGACCCTTGTCCCACCCCTGGAATGTGTCCAGTGCTTTGTCCTGGTGCTGGTAAGCCTCCTATGCAGGAGCTTAGGGGCTCTTCTCCACTTCCTACTTCTCTAGGTCCTTCACGCTGGCGGAAGAATTTTCCTTGCGTTCGGCACACCTCGGAGTTGTTGACTGATCTGTGGAGCGGGGATGTGCCCAGGCCATAGCTGCTCTTGCTCAGAAGGGATTTCCATTAGCACCGGAAGCAGCAGTCCTAGATCACGCGCTGCGGCTCCGCGCTATCCCCGTTGATGCACTTGAAGCTTTTTCTGACTGGCGTAGGGCGGTCCACACAGCCGCACCTTAAGCAATAATGAAGCCGTGGAGGAAGACATTGTGGGAGCCACTGGAACCCTCCGGAGCCAGTTCCCGGAGAAGCCCATCTTAGTGGCAAGTCGCCTCTTGGCACCCCAGGAGGTGACTTACAGTGCGGCTGTCAGAAGTTAAACGAGGTGGAGGGTTACATACCCACATCTTGCCGGTGTTAGAGTAGGTCACGCAAGCAGTACTGTGTATTCTGCTCGGTGAACAAGCGGCTGGTCGTGACCGCTCTGTCATCTTCGGACCTGGGACGCAGGGTGCCCTGAGTACCCTGATCCGTGCCTGTTGCTGTCACGGTCACGGCGCCCCGCCAGTGTGCATGAGAGGGACTGTGGCAGTCACTTCCTGACCTGGGAACTTCTGCGCCTGGCTTAGAAGGATGCAGTTCATGAACTTGAACACAGCCATGCAGCTGAGTTACTCATCCTTCTTGGTGTCCGGCAGCGTAAGCATCTGTGAACTGGGACCCTAGGCCTCCGCTCCGGAGCCCCCAGCCCGGCTCCGCCCCACCCTGGAGACAGCCAAGAGTGCTCATACCCTTAGACTAGACGGAAACGCTTGTGAAGGTGGGGGTGGGGGTGGGGGAGCAAGCGGTGCCCACTAAGTCGCCACCCACCAGCCGCTCACATCCCTGCAGAAACCTGAGCTGCTACTACCACCACCTGCTATGAGTACTTTTAATTTTACCTCTTCTGGCGGGTGCGAGGTGGCCTCGATAGCATTCCTGACTCCAGATGTTGTTGTTTTTTAATCTAAGTTTTAGAATTTCCATTTTGTTCTTTTGATGTAAGGTCCAGTTTTCTGGTTAATTTTTCCATCTTGTCATCACTTGTGATACACTAATCACAGTTAAAATCTAGTATCTGGGTCACCTGTGCGTCAGTTTTCATTGCCTTTTTTTCCTTATCCTTTATTTTGTATACCTGGGAAAATTTTTTGTTGTTGTTGAATTGTGGAAATTATATATAAAAATTACAGAGGTTCTGGAAAAAAAGAAGTTATCTTTCTCTAGAGAGGATTTCTTTAGCTTCTGGCAGGCAATTAGAGTAGGCAGGGATAACTTTAATCCAAACAGATTGAGCTGATTCACAGCTGGGTTTCATTCTTTGTAAGGCTGGTCGATTTCTTTCTTTCCTTTATTTTTAGTAGTTTTTTCCCCAGTTTTTATTGAGAAATAATTGACCTACATCACTGCATAAGTTCAAGGCATACAGCTGATGGCTTGATTTACATGTATTGTGATTAGTGCAATAGGTTCAGTTAACATTTATCTTCTCGTATAAATAGAATACAAGGAAAAGAAAGAAAATAAGAAAAAAAAATCCTTGTAATAGGAGCTCTTAAGATTTCCTCTTAACAACTCTCCTAAATACATATAGCAGTATTAGCTACAGTCATCATATTAAATGCTACACCCATAGAACTTGTTTATCTTAAACTGAAAATCTGAACCTTTCGATCACCTTCCCACCTTCTTCCAGTCCACCCCAACCCCTTCCCCCACCCTCTATCTTTGGTAATCACAAGTCTGATCTGTTCTTCTGTGCTTCTTTCTTCTTTTTTTAAAAGATTTTGTATAAGTGAGAGCATACAGTATTTGCCTTTTTCGTCTGACTTATTTCGCTCTGCATAATGACTTCAAGGTCTATCCATGTTGTCACAAATGGTAGGATTTCCTTGGGTTTTTTTGTTGTTGTTGTTATGGGTGAATAGTATTTCGTGTGTGTGTGTGTGTGTGTGTTTGTGTGTATCACAATTTAATTATCCATCCATTGATGGGTACTGAGTTTGTTTCCATGTCTTGGCGATTGATTGTAAATAATGCTGCTGTGAACATGGGGGTGAAGAACTCTTTTCAAGTTAGTTCATTTCCTTTGGATGTATTCCCATGGAATTTTTAGACCATATTGTAGTTCTTTTTAATCTTCAGATTATTCTCCATACAGTTTTCCCCTGTAGTGGCTGTACAGATTTACATTGTCAAACAGTGTAAACAGTGTACAAGGGCTCCCTTTCCCCCATATCCATGCGAGTATTTGTCTCTAGTCTTCTTAGTGATGGCCATTCTAATAAGGTGCAAGGTAGTATCTCATTGTGGTTTTAATTTGGATTTTCCTAATGAGTAGTGGTGTCAAAGATCAGGATAATCTATGTCTAGTTTAACTTCACTCTTAGACTATAACCCTTCTGGTGTTCAACTGAAAATTTGTTGTTGTTTTTTTTTTATCAGAACCTTATATGCGTCCAAACTATTAGACAGGATGAAGAGGCTTCGAGTATAAAGAGTACAGTGTTTGGGCTTTGAGTAGTGTATCATAGAATCAGGAAGTCATCGATTCAGGTTAAAATGATACATATTCACAGTTGTGTTATAATTTGAATTGAAAGAAAATTTAGAGCCTTTCGCCAAAATGAATTTAGGGAAATACTGTAAATGTTTTTAAAAATGTGAAGATATAATCTGATATAATCTGTGAACACATAGAGGTTCAGAGTAGACAAATGGGAACTGCAGAAGAGTCAAATGAAATTTGAGAAATGAGATAAGAAATTCACTGGAGGTCACAACAACAGATTGGACGGTGAGAAAAGACCCGTGAACCTGCAGACAAGTCAGTAGAAATAAGCCAAAACAAAGCCCAGAGTGAAAAAAATGAAAAGAGCCTTTGACCTCTTTATCAGAGGACAATATCAAGACATCAAACATACCAGAAATTGGAATCATAGGCTGGCGGGGGTAGATTGCATAGAGAAAAGTATATTGAGAAAAAAAGGGTGGAATTTCATGAATTAAAAGAATTTATGAATGCTTAATTATTTTTTTGACATAACAGCTCAGTATGATTTGCAGGGCAAACTTTTCTTATCTAGCAAACTGATTTGCCACTTGAAAGTGGGCATTAAAGTTTATTCAGATATAATTGACCAAAACAAATGCACACATTCTAAGTACACAATTCAGTAAGTTTCGATATATGAAGATGCCCCCCTCCACATTTACTTCTGCCCATTTGTAATTCCTTTTGCTGATCCCTCTCCCTGGTTCCAGGCAAGCAGTGGTCTGTTTTGTCACTAAGGGTGAATTTACATTTTCTAGAATTTCACATACCTGGAATAACCATGGTATATGCTTCTTTTTTAATTTTTTTTCTTTTAACTCATAATTTTTTGGAGGTTGATCCTTGTATCTACTGGTAGTTGGTTCTTATTTATTGCTAAGTAATACAAATCCCTTTAACGAACTACTAGAAGCTGGTAGAATTAAGGTGTGGTGCTAGAAGGGTGTTTACCTCTAGCAGAAGGGTGAGGACAGGAATTGGGAAGGGCCTGGAGGGAAGTTTCTGCGGTATGGTTGCTGTTTATAGGGTGTGCACATTTGTCAGAATCTATTCGACTGTATTCTTAAGATAGACGCGTTTCACTGTGTGGGATTTGTACATCAGGAGGAGGAAAAAAAGGCAGTGAAGGAAAAAGAACCAGGGACACTGCCCAGTTGTCATCGTTGTTGATATTCTTGTGTGCCTGAGTCAGAGATTTATTTTTCACATTTTCTGGTTAGCCAGAAGTACGATCTTTGGACATATTTTTAAAGCATTTCCCTATGATTTTACTCTTTTGTGAAGGCAAATTTAAGAAAAGTGTATTTTATGACAGCTTTTATCAAAACACTCTACAGCAGTCATTACTGTTCGCAGGCTGTTCCTATGGAAATGAAATCTCTGCCCCAAACTGAGGATATCTATGATAATGCCCAATATGTTATATACTAGATTGGAGTTGCTAATGTTGAGGCATCATTTTAATGATTTCTTTCTTTCTTAGCAAAATGTGATAAAATACTATGCATTCCTTCCATCAGAGAGACTTAAATTTTGTCATAAAAATGAAGAGACAGGGCACCTAGGTAGCAGTCCGTTAAGCATCTGCCTTCGGCTCAGGTCATGATCTCAGGGTCCTGGGATCGAGTCCCCCATTGGGTTCTCCACTCATTGGCCAGTCTGCTTCTCCCTCTCTCTCTGTGTTCTCTCTCACTTTTGCCCTCTCTCAATAAATAAATAAAATCTTAAAAAAAAAAAAAAAAGAGCGCGCGAGAGAGAGACGTTCAAACTATTCCAACTAACTAGCATATTTTTATTGAATGGCAATTAATGGAAGCTTGGCTGTTCATTTATTCACTTAAAGTGTTATTATCAACTTTCTTTTAGAGTAGGTGTAAGATTTTTTGTGCTTTATCTACTCCCAGATACTTGTGGTCTTTTTTTTTTTTTTTAAGATTTTATTTATTTATTTGAGAGAGAGACAGTGAGAGAGAGCATGAGAGGGGAGAAAGTCAGAGGGAGAAGCAGACTCTCCAAGGAGCAGGGAGCCCGATGTGGGACTTGATCCTAGGACCCTGGGATCATGACCTGAGCTGAAGGCAGTTGCTTAACCAACTGAGCCACCCAGGTGCCCCACTTGTGGTCTTTCTAATAATAAATACTAATTTGTATAGAAAAGTGATTACATTTTGTATGTGACTTGGTACACATAATAAACATATTCTATCAGGCTGTATATAATTAAGCTGGGACTATTACTGACTATACTCCGTATTCAGTATCACACTCAGTATTAGAGTCAATATTAAGCTAACTATAAGTGAAGTTAAGGGTGTTGGCTTTATCAGAACCTGCTGGTGCCTGGACCAGCTCTTGTACCAGACACTTTCCCAAGAATGTTCAGTCTACTGTTTGATTTAAATACCATTCATTGCAACTGAGAAAAAATGTACAGTTGAGTGTCCAAGTGTATTTGAAAAATAATTAATCAGCCAAACAAATCTATAGTACCCCTGTCTTGAGTTTTGCTTCTGTAGGGTTTGGATCATTATGACATTACAATTAAAACTGCAGAACAATAATCCCCATTTAGTGATAATTTATCTCCATGTCTGCTCTCCTTACCTCAAAATTCCATCATCTGATGATCTGAATTATTCAGGGTGGGGCCAAGACCCTCATTGCATGATACTTTCATGCTACTGAGAAATCCAGCATCACTGTCTTGAATGGAGGGAACGCTGAAGATACCACTTCCCTTTGCTCCTAGAAAATTTTCGAACTGCTTGGCTTATCAGCTCCTCTGAAGAATAGCCTCTTTTCTTTTCTTTTCTTTTCTTTTCTTTTCTTTTCTTTTCTTTTCTTTTCTTCTCTTTTAGTTTTGGGAGGGGAGGGACAGAGGGAGAGAGAATCGTAAGCAGGTTCCACATCCAGCCTGGAGTCAGACATGGGGCTCAGTCTCACAACCCTGAGATCATGACCTGAGCCGAAAATAGAGTTGGACACTTCATCAACAGAACCAACCAGGTGCTCCAAGAGTGGCCCCTTTCTGTACCCTGCTCTTGCTTCTGCCTCTCCCCCCTTGCTCACCCCTCCAGTTGCTCAGATACTCTCTTTGGCCCCAGGGACCAACAAACTCATTCTTGGGTGTTGGTAATTAGAACGTTCTTCATCAGATAATCCATCCACAAGGCTGGATCTTTCTTATCCCGGAGTCTCAGCTTAAAAGGGACTTCTTTTTATTTTTTCTCCACTTTATTGAAGTAGAACTAACAAACACACACCAATATTTGAAGGTATACAATGTGATGTTTTGAGATATATTACATTGTGGCAATGAGCACCTCAATCAAGGTGATTTAAGATATCCAACACCTTACGTGGTTATCACTGTATATGTGTGTGTGTGTATGTGTGTGGTGAGAACTCTGAAGATCAACTCTCTTGGCAAATTTCAGGTATACAACAGAGTATTGTTAACTACAGTCACTGTGCTGTAGATCCCCAGCCGTTACTCATCCCCCCCGTAACTGAAAGTTTTTACTCTGACCGACATCTCATTTCCACCACCTCTTAGTCCTCGGCAACCACCATTCCACTCTGTGCTTTTATGAGTTTGACTTTTTTAGCTTTCACATAGAAGTGAGATCATGCAGTATTTACCTTTCTGTGTGTGGCTTATTTCACTTAGCATAATGTCTTCCAGGTTCATCCATGTTGCTATAAATGGCAGGATTGTGTGTGTGTGTGTGTGTGTGTGTGTGTGTGTGTTCGTGAGAGAGAGAAGCCTCCAAAAGCTTCTTGTGTTATGGTCCCTCTTTCTACTTCCTGTCATTTTTTACAAATTTACCTGTATGATTACCTGTATTGTTATGTTTATGAAACTTATAAGTCTTCCTTAATTTGTCTGTTGACTTGTTTGCACCTTTTCTGTCTCCTTCTGTTGAACTAGAAGAAGGGTTGTGCACTGGCCAACTCCAGGGGGTCCCGTTGCATTGTGGTTTTATGTCATCTGTGCCCCCCGCAGAGCAGGGCTGGATAAATCTACACAGCCTCCCACAGTGGGCCTCAGTAACAGCCAGAGCTCATAGTAAAAGCTGTTATTCTTAGTCCCTAAAACAGTGCCTGGCACACAGCAGGTGCTCCAAAAATATTTGTTGAAAAATAAACTCCTGAATTTATGCTTTCAAGGGACTAAGGAAGTTAGTGATTTTTTTTTCAGCTATAATCTTTTCCATTTGTGTTCATATGCTGATTTCTTTCAAAAAACAAAAACAAAAAAACCCACCACCACCACTAATAAAAATAACCCAAACCCGACATTGACTACCCAGTGAAAAGAACCAAACTTCTAATAAAAATCACAAAGAATCAGTGACCTAACTGAATTGCTTAAGAATGATGTGCTCATGTTACTGATACTTGAGTTTAATATGAATGATTATGGACAGAATGTATTTCTTTATCTTTGTCATTAACATTTGGATATGTATTTGCGTTTAACCATTAATAACCAATGTGCTGCCAGTAAGGGATATTACCCATCTTTGTAAATCTTTTGGGATAAGACCACTTTGCTAGGTAGATTGGATTTCCAAATAATCTGTATGAGTCTTTGAAATGAGAAATATTCCTCATTCTCAAACACTACACATGTTAAAAATAATACCACATTTTATTTAAAAGGAAGAAGAACATTTTCTTCCAAAATTCCAAGCACACACAATCCTATAGATGCACCAGGCACGTCTGGATTGGCGAACTTGATGTTAACGGGACCAGGATTATAAAATTTAAAATAGATTCTCTGTCACGTAATGTCTTTTGAGCCACTTTTAGTGTAGAGATCTGGCACGAAATCTTTTCCACAGTTTTCCGAGCAGCTTTTAAACACTGCAGGGTTGGATTTTTTTCATCCTCTCTTGTCTTTGGACCTGGTGCTTGAAGGCATGTGAGCCCTTGGGGCCAAGGAGGGAAGGCTGCCCCATCTGATGGGTCATTGAGCCTGGGGACATGTATTTCTTTCACTGGAATTGACAACCACCAGGAAAAGCCAACCCCTTCGCCTTCCAAGCCCATCTACAAAATGCAAATGCTGCAGCTCCCGTATTTGGAAAAAAAAAAAAAAAAAGGAGAAAAGAAAGAAATCGACATTTTATTACACTTTGGCATTTCCTCCTTTTTCTCTGTGGTATCATTTGAAGTCTGCTTTTTAAAACAGAAGTTGAACAAATGAATCCTTCTGTCCTCACTTCCAGTTGTCAGCAGTGTTCAGTGTGAGATGAAATAAATTGCCCAGCCCTTTCATCTTCTATAATCAGCTCTGCACAGCTGAGTACACCCCCAGCCCTGCGCCGCCCCTGCCGGCGCTCACTCCGCCCAACAGGAAGTCGAGTGGACTTACTTGGCTTCTCTCCTTGCTGGCTTCCTTGCCGGCTTCCTTGCCTCTTCACCTCCTTTCTCCCTGTCTGCACGACGACTGTGCCATGCATTTTGTGGAGGAAAGAAGGGGTGGGGAGTAGCATAATTTTTTTCAAGGCATTTCTGACCTAAGGATCCTTCGTTGATTGTTTTTTTTCACCCTCCGGCTGGCTCAACTGTAGCATGACTGCTGTAGTCCCATGCCTATCCACCCAATGTACAGATGGGAAGATGTGGGGGGTGGGGGAGGAAACCTTGAACTGTACCTCGACCATGCCAGAGTGCTTTGTTATTAAAAGCAGAGAAGCTCCACGTTTATATGGATGTCAGCCAGGCAGAACATCCACGAAGAGGAACTCACTGCAGGTGCTCTCTTTCTAGCCCCCAGACTAGCTGGGAGTCTATTAGGGAACAAAGCAGAGGGTAGAGCTTGACAGAGGGGCAGCGACAAGTACCTGCTAGTCTGGGGAGCTGTTTTGTTGGTTTCTGTGTTTTGCCAGGAACTGACTCCTTTGTCAGACTCTCCCTTGTGTCCTCCATGCGTTTCTGGTGAGGCTGGCAGTCCCTGATTCCTGTTCCTCCCCCTTGTCCTCTACCTGCTCCTAGGAGAGGCAATGCGGACGTAATGAGCCAGTCTTTACTAGGCATCTGGCTCTGTTGTCAGTGCCTTCCGTGTATTAGATCAGTTACTTGTGCAACAAAACGACGAGATAGGTACAACTGATTGCCTCCATTCTTCAGATGAGGATACTGAGGCACAGTCGGCTAAACAACTCACCTTATGGGCAGGCAGATGACCTGTATGGCAGCCTCCTGGGCCAAGAGTTAGTTCAGGGTCGGGCCCGTGGCCCGGTGGGAGAGCAGTGGTGCAGGTGGAGAGGTGCTCTTGCTGGCTTCCTACATGGATTACCCAGCCGTGCTGGGGGGGGCGGGGGGGCGGGGCTGGACTCTTGGGTTGCTAGGAAGCGGCATGCCCATCACATGTGAAGATGAAACTGTAATGATATTTATCGAATTGTGGTCTAGTTGTCCCTAAATTCAATTTACATCAGGATGTTTTTGTTTTTTGCTTTAATGTGAGACAGTAGGTTCCTTTTGTTTGCTTAAGCCAATTACACTGGGATTTCTCTTACCAGGGAAAGAAATGTTATTGAGCGATAGCGGTATTTCTAAAGATTCTCAAGTAATGCTGAATGCTCCCCCTCTATCTGGGCCTGCTGTACACTCCCCGCCCCATGGCCCTCTTGAAATCCACATTATCTCTCTGAAAATGATAGGGTCCACTCACCTAAGCTGTCAGCTTCTTAAAACTAAAAGCCTTTCTGAAATGAGAGGGTATGCTGGCCTGGAATTGTGTATTGATCTTTTAAATTTCAACTTAGAAATTTAAATTTTATCTCAAAGGGAAAGGAACTAGAAATGAATTCATGTTTTCCAGCCACTTTCTGGTGAGGGATCAACAACACTTGGAAACCAATTATAACAACAGACCAGAAAAGACAATGCCCAGGGAACAAACGTCTCTATGTGGAGAGCTGGTGGGCTGCAACAGAAGGGAAATATTTCTCCTTGGGCTTTCATTCAAATTAGCTCTTTTCTCAAGACCAGACTCTCTCTCTCTCTTTTTAAAGAACTCTGGCACTGTGCAGATGAGCTGTGTGGGAACTATACAGTGAACATCTCTCATTGCGACCTCTTCCTTGGCCACGACAAAACGCTCCCAGCTGGGATTACGGAAAAGGGCAAAATGATGGTTGTTCGTCCACGGTTTGCAGAGCTGCCTTGTTTCATGGGAGGGAGTTGTGTTGTGATCACTCTGAATGATAGCCCCCAACCCAGTGCCTTGCACACAGCAGCTGACTTTGCTGTGATGGTTAATTTTGCGTGTCAACTTGGCTAGCCACAGGGTGCCCAGATTAAAAGTGATTTCTGGATGTTGTCTGTGAAGATGTTTCTGGATGAGATTAGCATTTGAATGATGGGCTCTGCAAAATAGATTAGCCTCCTCTGTGTGTGCCTCACTGAGTCTCTTGAGAGTCTCCATAGAACAAAAAGCAGGAGAAGAGGAATTTGCCCCCCTTTTTCCTGCCTGCCTCCTGGATATCTTATATTTTCTTACCTTCAGACTGGGATTTATACCATTGGCTCCCTTGGTTTTCAGGCCTTTGGACTTGGACTGAATTATGCTACTGGCTTTATTGGGTTTCCAGCTTGCTGGTGGCACATCATGGGACTTAGCCTCCATAATACTATGAGCCAATTCTTCATAATAAATCACCATATGTAGAATATACATATTATATATGAAATATGTACATATGTTATATATATATTAATGTATATAATGGATATATATAATATATACACATCTACCTAAATGTATATGTAATAGGTATATCTTATGTATAATATGTAATAGGGATATATATTTATATAAAATATACATTTTATATATAATTCATGTATCCTCTTGGTTCTGTTTTTGTGAAGAATCCTGACGAGTACAATTAATTAAGCACTTCCAGCATCAAGACTTTTTAAAGAACTTCATTTTGTTTAAACTTAGTTTGTTCTATGAAATAGTATTACTGTCATGTCCATTTTACAGATATGGAAACCAAGGCACAGAAGTATGAAGTAACATTAACACTTAGCAGTCCCCCAGGTATGAAGTGGTAAAACAAGGATTTGGCCCCTCATTTAGCTCCTGAGACCCCCGTTAACCACTGTGTGTTGCGGGCTCCTTTTGCCTAAGGTACCTCATGAATAGTCAATGAACTGAACTGAAAGTTTTGAATTTACATGTGGCTTGACTAGCAAGAAAACAGGCCTTTTGTGTTACGAAAAATAAATTCGCCCCCAGGTTATGAGAAGTAGCCACAGTCAAAATTCCTCCATTCTCCTGAGGCTTTGATGACCTTAAGATAGCTCCAGTCCCCAGAATTACTTTACTGTCATTAGCATACATAATTAAATATTTGTTAGGAAAATTAATATATTTAAATTTGTTTAAAATTAAGCTGACCACTAATAGCTCTGCTCATCAGTAGAGACTTTGTTATTTTACAGCTTAAGAACATTTTAATGGCCAATAAAATTGCTCCCTAGATCCTAGCAGTATTCAGATTTTGAAATTATAGCCGAAGATACTGTTAATCATTCCTAAATTACCAACTGCTCACTATTAAACTCTAAATTGTCTAGCTGATCTGTACATTTGAGGAAAGTAATAAATATGACTTCCCCAGAGGTAGATTAATAGGCAGGACAGGTATGCTTTATATAGTCGTATATACATTTAATGCACAGATGGCCAAAGCGTGGAGACCCACTGTGATGTCTCTATATGGGTATCTTCAAATATAAGTCTATGTATTTAGCTAACTTGGAGGGAAGGCATCAAAATTTTGACCATTATCAAGTCAACTCCAGTAATGGTATTATTCAAATGTTTCACTGTATAAATAGAGTTTTATCAAGTTTCCAAAATATATCTATTTCTATTTCCCTTACTTAGCGTGTCCGTTTATGGACAGATGTTTAGCGATGCGTTTCCACTATAAAATATGGCAGAACAGTAGGCCTTTGAATAGATCTCTGATCATTTGGAGATTAAAGATCAATTAAGACTGTTCATCTAAGCTTAAATTATTCTATCAGACACTTTCTAGCTATAAGTCAAAATGGGAGAAGGGTAAAAAAAGACTGTGATTGTAAGATGTTATGGCCTCTGTAGATGAATATAAAGTAATGTATTCTGAGCTCTCGGGATGGAGAGGATGATACCGTTGAATCATGCTTTCTTTGCAAACACATTTAAATACACCAGCAGCACTGTGTCGTCAGTTCCAATCTAGCTAGATCCCTGTTGAGATTGGGGTCACTCTCCTATCCACTTGTGGGGATATTTTCTATGATGGTTAAAAAATCAGACTAAAGGTCGGTTGTTCTCTCTGGCTAACTGTATTGACTCTGAAAATTCCATGATCGTTTTAGAACTCCTTTAAATTCCGCTGACTCAACGTTATAAAATGCCGGTCCCATACAAGATACCATGCTTGATGCTACAGACAGTATAAAGGTCATCAAACAGAGATGTTACCTTTAGGAGTTTATTGAAGCGGGTAGACAGGCACAAATTAATCACAAAATGCACGTGCGCTACAAAAGCAGTGCCCAATCTATGAGGAACCAAGCAGAGGCAGAGAGTGAGCTTTCCGTTGCAGTGAAGGCAGAATGGCTACAAGGAAATAACAGCAATCAACGTAGACAAACGTTTTGATGTGGGAGGGGGTGGTGGTGAGGAGGTCCCATGAATCTGGGATCTTTTCACATCAACTCCACAAACGTTTTGGCGTGGAGGAAGGGGCACCGAGTGTCAAGGTCAGGAAGAAGATGGACTCATGTGGGAGGCTCACATGTCAGCAATTTCTGTCTATGTGACTTTAATCCTCACCTCTCCTCTTTGGCTTCTCTCTGTGACTTCTTTAAACCACAGTAAACACACTCTGTTTTACTTGGCTTCCTAATGTCTCTAAGCCTCCTGTTCTCGTTTACCAAATAGCGGTAAAGCCCTTAATAAGTGTCACATGGAAACAGCAGACCCTTAGCAACTCCCAGGCTAGGCCTTACTCTCTTCATTTCAGGAGCCAGCTGGCTGTTCCTGGCAGACTTGATGTCTGGAACCGGAAGCTCACATCTTGAGATCCTCCCACGTTGAGACCGGGCCTGGATCCAGTTTAGGCTTCCAAAATCCAGGGTTATGCCTTTCAAACTGGCCAGCTCCTCTCCCCTCACTGGTTGTGGGATGCTAGTGAGTCAGTAGTTGAAGATGTGTTGGAGGCAGAACCCAGGTGGAACCATCACTTTCTCCTGGTACTGCGGATGTGCTCCATTTATAACCATTTTGTAATTCAGCCATTGTGTATACGTGCCCTTTGTGTAGTTGTACTAACCACATCATCTCTTATTTATCCCAAGGAATACAACATTTGTAGTTAACCTACAACTGTAAATACCCGGTAGGTTATTACTGTGCTAATTGAATTTAATTTGTTATGAGTGAGAAACTCTAGCTATCCAAATTGAAGTAATTTCTAGAAAGCTGGCCAGCTGCAGCCAGATTCTTTATCTGGCTCTATATCTCTCCTGGCCCTATATCTCTCATCATTTGAAGTCCTTAAAGGCTCAGGAATCTTTGAGAACCATCTTTCTTTCTTTCTTTTTATTTTTTTTTTTCAGTGTTCCAAGGTTCATATTTTATGCACCGCACCCAGTGCTCCATGCAATACGGGCCCTCCTTAATACCCACCACCAGGCTCACCCATCTTTCCATGAAATCTGTTCTGTTAGAGTTGTGTTATTAACTTTCTCAGAATAAACATTACATTACAAAAACGATTGTTTCCGTGACAAAATAGGGGGTTTCAGGCTTATAATCATTACTCCCCCCACCTGACTGTAATGCCTCCATAATTCTTTTTCACCACCAGAAGTAATTTGTTATTGTCATCTAAAAATAATACTCAGGTTCATCGAAGCTGACAAAAACACAAACTGGAATGCTTCCCTATTCATCCTTCATACCACTTGTCAGAAGTTTCTTGGTCATCTTTAAGTTTGATCTTCCAATTGTACTTGTAGCTCAGCTCACCAATGACAAAGATAAACAGAAGGATAAAATAAGTTGTTAAGAAAACAGCCCATAGTCAAACAGTGCAGTAGCATGTTCTTAGTTACATGGAATATGTTCTGTGACTCAGGCGGGGCTGGATCCAGACGCCGAGAACTTATGGACACCATAAGAATCATTAGGACGTTAGTCAAACACAGAGATTTCTGGCCTCATCCCAAACATATCCAATATGGTAGATTTGGGTGGGAAGCAGGAATTTGTGTTTTAAGTTTTTACTTCGTCAGATGGTTTTGGTACAGTTTGTTTGCAGAATATTTTGAAGAAAAAAATGCCAAAGTGGCTACTCATAATTAATCAGCCCCTTTATATCCAATTTGAGGGTTTTTTTTTTTTTTTTTTACTATTAAACTAAGGCTGTAGGAGAAGAGCATGTTTACTTTTGTGACTTGTAATGCAGATCTAAATCTGCAATTGAGAAAAACACTTAAGTGCCCACAGTTTCCTGCGATTTGTCCTTTCATTGACTTTAGGAACCAACCAGAAGCCCTTTGAAGATTTCCAATAGGCTGTGGACCACACTTTAAAAATCACTTTTCTCAGCTGTCTCAAAAGTATGGCAGAATGCCCAGAAACGGATATTTAACAACCATGGAAATCTATCTGCTTGAAATCTTACAAGTAAAAACAATTTTGGGAAGCCAGTTTCCACTTCATTATTTGGCACTGGATGAAAGTTTCACATCCACACTGGAGATCCACATTCAAAGACAGAGACACTTCGATATTCACGTCGATTTTATTTACTTAAAAATAACAGCCAAAGAATGTGCTGCTGACATTGATGCCTAGCGGCATTTGGTTTGTTTATGCCCTGTCTTGGCTGTGCCCATTATCATGTCTGCATCCTTGGGACATACTGAGAGGAGCCACGCAAACTATAGTCTAATTATAGAGAAGTAGAAAAGCACAAATTTTTGCCTGCAAATGCTGAAATCTTTTAAAGTGAACAAAAGTTACACTTGCTCAGATTTAAAAGCAATAAGTGAATAAGCAAATACATATGAGAAGATCAAAGGATGTAACCTCAGGTGATTTCTACATTTTTATGTTCTTAAAAATTTTATCGGAGTGTAACTGACATGCAATAAACTACACAAAATTAAAGCATATAATTGTGTCAGTTTCGACATAGGTGTACACTTGTGCGTTACCACCGCAGTGGAAGTAATGAACCTACCCATCAATTTCATAGGTTTCTTTGTGCCCTTTTGTTATCTCTTCTCTGCCTCTGTTCATTATCACATAACCACTGATTTATCTTCTGTCTCTACACAGTAGTTTGTTTCCTAAAATATTACATAAATGGAGTCATGTACTTTTTTTTGTCTGACTTATTTTATTCTGCAGAATTATTTCCAAATTCATCCATGTTAATGGCTATATCATCTGTATGCAGTAGTATACTTGGATTTCTTTTGTCCCAACCCTCATGTTGTTCTTGTCATGTAGCTTACTTTTACATATATCGAAAGACCCACTACAATATTTTTGTTTTCCTTAAATAATTTTCTGCTACAAAGATATAAATGAGAAGAACAAAGTATAATTTACCTATTTCGAGGTTTTGAGGACTCAAAGGAAAGTCCTCCCACTTGATCCATAGGTTATATAGAAATCCATTGTTTCGCTTACAAGTGTTGGGAGATTTTTCTGTTATTTTTCTGTTGAGGGTTTCTAGCTTTGTTCCATTATGTTGGATAATGCACTTGCCATTTTCAATTCTTTGACATTTGTGGGCCAAGATATGGTCTCTCTTGGTGTATCCATGGACACTTGAAAAACATGTGTAATCTTCTCTTTTTGGGTGCAGTGTTCTCAAATATTGATTTGATCCTTCTGTAATCTTGCTAATTTTTTATGTAGCTTCTCTATCCATTGTTGAGAGTCCAGTGTTGATGCATTCATTGTGGGTTTGTCTAATTTTTTAGTTTGACCGGTTTTGCTACTTCTATTTTGCAGCTCTGTTGTTTGTTACATAAATCTTCTTTGTACATTGACCCTTTTATCATTATGTAATGTTTCTCCTTGGGGCTGGTAATTTTATTTTCCTCTGAAAGGTACTGTATTTCAAGATTAAGGTAGCCACTCTTTCTTTTTATTAATTCACATGACATATTTTTAATAACCTTTTACTTCCAGCCTGACTGTGTCATTATATTTAGAGTGAGTTTCTTGTAGACATCATAATTGGCTGATTTATTTTTTTTTTTAGTCTACTTTGTCAGTCTCTGTCTTTTAAGTAATGAGTTTAAAACAACTTAAACTTAATGTAATTATTGATATGTCCAGGTTTAAGTATGCCATTTTATATTTTGTGTTCTGTTTTAGCTTCCCACCTTGTCTCTGGTCCTACCATGGGGGTTAGATTTGTTACTGATTGGTCAGGATGAAAAACCTGGTTCCCTCCTTGGCCTTCTCTTATATAGCCCCCAACAAGGGTGTTGTAGCACCTCACAATGTTGGAAACCTAGGCTTTCCACTGGGCCCTTGCTAGTGTAGATTCGGTGGGGCTGTAGTTTTTGTCCGTGATGTCTGGCTGAAGCAGAGAGGATGTTATCGAAAGTTTTCGGTCTTGGTATGCTGCCTCTTTTGATCTTTTGGCTAGGAAGAGGAGATTTTTGTTGAACATTTTTGTTTGTTTGTTTGCACACATTGGTACATTGGGCTTGTTGCTCTTCAGCAACAAGTCCAGGATATACAAGGCACAATTGTTCCTTGGGTTGTCAGTTCTGTAGTTGGTCTGCTTTCTTGTTTTTGCTTTTCAGAGTCTTATGTTTGTTTTATGTTTACTGTCCAGGGTTTGTAGTTGAAGGCAGCAGGAGAAATGGGGAAAAGTCTGCATCTGTTTTGATGGAGTGCTTTTTATTATTATCAGGGGTCATATTTTTCTGCTTCTTTGTATACTTGGTAATTCTTTTTTTAAAGATTTTATTTATTTATTTGACAGAGATCACAAGTAGGCAGAGAGGCAGGCAGAGAAACAGAGGATGGGAAGCAGGCTCCCCGCTGAGCAGAGAGCCGGATGCGGGGCTCGATCCCAGGACCCTGAGATCATGACCTGAGCCGAAGGCAGTGGCTTTAACCCACTGAGCCACCCAGGTGCCCCTACTTGGTAATTTTTTATTGGATATCAGACTTTATTTTCATCTTGTTGGTTGCTGGATATTTTGTATTCCTGTAGATATTCTTGAACTTTGTTCGGGGACTCATTTAAGCTACTTGGAAACAGCTTCAGCTATTTGGATCTTACTTTTAAGAGACTGTAGACAGGACTAGAGCACTACTTAGTCTAGAGCTAATTATCCCGCAGGGTTGCCGAGAGACCCTTCGGTGTTCCCTGTGTCCCATAAATCTTGATTTTTTTTTTCCCTTCTGGCTCATGGGAACAGGCTCCTTTCCCAGTCCCGTGTAAGTGCTGGGTACTAATCTCTGTTACTCTGTGGGTGTTCCTTTCCTTAGCCTTGGACAGTTTCTTCACATGAATGTATAGATAGAGTACTCATTTGAATACTCCAGGGGACCCTCTGTTGATCTCCAAAGTTCTATCTCTACACACGTTTCTTTTGTCTGGCGTTCTGACTTGCAAACTAGCCACCTTGATCCTTCTGACCGCTCAGCTCTGTGTCCACAATTCAGAGATTTTGCTGGGCTCTCCCTTGGTTTTCCCTCCCGGCACTGAAGCCTGGGAAACACTCTTGGAAGCAGTAAGCTATGGCAATCATAGGGTTCATCTTCTATTTTTCCCCACCTCTGTGGGATCACTGTTTTTCATTGACTAACATCCTAGTGAAGACTTGTTTTATATATATTTTTTTCATTATTTCAGGTGGGAGGGTAAATCTGGTCTCTGTTACTCCTTTATGGCCAGAAGCTCAATATCTGTTTATGACATCCACCAGGTGTGTAACTGGAATAAAGTATCTCTCAGCCTGCCCCCTAGCTCTTTTATCCTATAATTCTTTGGTTTGAAGTTCAAGTCTGTGGAGAGGATGAAGTCTATGCTCTCACTTCTTATATGGGGAACACTTAATCATAAGACAGCCTTTTAAAAACTACCTTAAATAGATTTGCTAAGTGCTGGTTACTCTTCTAAGGCCACAGTCCCTTATCTGTACCTCTTGGGAGCCAGTTTTATAATTTTCTATTTTAAAAAGGTATGTGTACCAAATATAACTTTATACCCCAAATTGAGTCTGAGGCAGCACTCTGTAATCAAATACATCCATATTTCTGTAGCAAAAGCATGAATATTAGCACTCAGAATAAATAAGGATTATACATAGCCTAATTTCAGTTTAGATGAAGATTTGCTGCCAACTGAGTTTGCCGTTTTTTGCTTTTTTTTTTTTTTTTAAGGTTTTTAGCTATTTGGTTTGAGAATTTTGGATGAGGAATTATATAGATACATTAACTCCTGTAATTCTCAAAATCATCCTTTGAAATAGGCAGTATACTAATGACCACTTTACAAATGAAAGGAATGAAGCATGGGGAATTAAGTAACTTGCCCAAGCTCACAGAGCCAGAAAGGATAGACCTGGGGTTCAAATCTAGTATCTTGGCCTCAGAATCCGAGGTCTTACCTGTTATACATTACTGCCCCTCCTCAAGGAGCATCCCCCTAGGGCATTCCAGGAAGTCAAGGCTGACTTTGAATACTCTTTGGGGGGGGGCACTTCTTGGGGACTAGATAATCTGAACTAGGAGGCACTCTCTCTGCAACCATGGTCTAAGGATATGTTTGTACTTGGCTCAGGTCCTGGGTAGACTCTGGTGTGTGTTATGGAAGTTCTTGCATATCCTTCAGGTATACATCAGGATGTTTGGGTGCCTGATCTGAACCTGAGACTGCTGTACCTGAGTTCTGTGTCTGGGATGCCACATTATCTAATAGTTGTCTAACACAGAAGGTAAATATTTTAGGATAGGTTTTCCTTGTATCCATACTTAAAAGTTGGCTTCTGATTGTCTTTGCTGAAGGCCCAGTTTGTTATAGCTCATGTTTCAAGGTGTCCCAGGCTCCTCTTCAGGAACTCCTCTTCAAATCCATTTTGCCTGTCTAAGTTCTGTTCTGCAAAGAACTCATGCCTAAGAGGGTAATTGGGTGCCGGAATGGAGTCTGTGTCCCATATCACAAATCTTGAGCTGCCCACCCTGATGTGTTGCATTAGGCCCACATCTGTGGAATGGAACAGGTGCCTTCTTCTAGTACACGCATAGGTATCTCATGCACTACATGTGATCCTGCCCCAAGGCTTTCCTAACCATGTGCTAGAACTTTTGTGAAGGTAATTAACTGAAGTCATAAATGTGGGGCCTTTACAACAAGAGGATGGAACATTCGACCTTGCTCTCTCTGCAAGGAAGGGCGATGTGAGGACATAGTAAGAGGATAGCCGCTTGCCAAACAGAAAAAAAGTCCTCACCAGTAATGTAATTTGCTGGTACCCTGGTCATAGTCTTGAAACATCCAGAGTTTTGTGAAAATACACGTTTGTTTTTTAAGTCACCCAGTCTGTGGTATTTTGTTATTATAGTCTAAGGAGAATAATATACCCACCTATCATATGGAGGCAAGGTAGAATGACCCTGGAAGGGACTCCCCCGAAATCTGTAGACTACGTAGCTACCATATATAAATCTGGCAAGCTGAGGTAGCTCTTAAAAATTACCTTGACTTGGGGCGCCTGGGTGGCTCAGTGGGTTAAAGCCTCTGCCTTCGGCTCAGGTCATGATCTCAGGGTCCTAGGATCGAGCCCTGCATCAGGCTCTCTTCTCAGCAGGGAGCCTGCTTCCCCCTCTCTCTCTGCCTGCCTCTCTGCCTACTTGTGATCTCTCTCTCTGTCAAATAAATAAATAAAATCTTTAAAAAAGATTACCTTGACTTAACCATTAACAATACCATTAACCATGCAACTTAATACCAAAAAAAATAATTTTGTAGTTAAAAATGAGTAGAAGACCTGAATAGAAACTTTTTCCTAAAGAAGACCTACTGATGGCCAACAGACACATGAAGAGAGGCTCAACATCACTCATCAGCAGGGAACTACAAACTAAATCCTCAAGGAGGTAACACTTCACGTGTCAGAATGATTGAACCGAAAAACACAAGAAACAATAGGTATTGGTGAGGATGTGTAGAAAAAGGAGCCTTCATGTATTGTTGGTAGGAATGCAAACTGGTATAGCTAATGTGGAAAACAGTATGGAGGTTCCTCAAAAAATTAAAAATAGAATTACTGAATGATCCAGTAATTCTGTTTTTGTCTATTTACCCAAAGAAAATAAAAATGTTAATTTGGAAAGATAAATGGAGTATGCACTTTTATGTTTATTGTAGCATTTTCACAGTAGCCAAGATATAGAAGCAGCCCAAGTGTGCATCTGTAGATGAATGGATAAAGAAGATGTTTATGGATAAACACATACCCAGAATGGAATATTACCCAGCCACAAAAAAGAATGAAATCTTGCCATCTGCAACAACGTGGATGGATGTGGAGGGTATAATACTAAGTGAAATGCCAGGGAAAGATAAATACCATATGATTTCACTCACATGTGGAATATAAGAAACAAAACAAAAAAAGGGGACAAAAAACCAGACTCTTATCTATAGAGAACAAACAGATGATTACCAGAGGGGAGGTGGGTGGAAGGCTGGATGAGATAGATGAAGGGGATTAAGAGTACACTTATCATGCTGAGAACTGAAAAATCTATAGAAGTGTTGAATCACTATATGGTATGCCTGAAACTAACAAAACACTGTATGTTAATTACATCGGAATAACAAAATTACCCTAACTTTTCCTTACTAATGCATCGTACTAATTATTTAAGCTCAATTTTGTACCTCTTTCTTTTATCCTAGCTTGCCCCAAAAGCTAGATAAACATCAGGTGGGCTGTTCCATGTCCTCTTCCTAAAGGTCTGACTTCTGCACAAAGCTCTAGTATGATGCCTAAACCACATGTAATATTACACATAATTAGTTACCGAGGAGAGAAATAGAGCAAATGTGGACCCAGTTAAAATCAGTTCACCTTTGGAGGACTGCTTGTATTTGGATTTAATATGTTAGAGGGATAAAGGGTCCATACTCTTCTTTCAACATTTTAAATCAGAAAATGGAGCATATTGTCCTTTTGTCGTCATCTCTGCCAGGAAAATATTAGGTTGGACCCGGTTTTATATTAATCCTTTTGTCTTAACTTTATTTTTACATTTCACTTTCTTTCCTTAGATTCTGGTTCTTTTAAAATTTAGTAAGCAAACATTTATTTTCTTTTGGTTCCTTCCCTGTATCTTAAGGGGGAAAAAAATACCTTTTTATATAACTTAGGTTAGGAAAAGGTTAACCCTTTTCCTAGGGTTATCAGGTTTCCTGATAAGGGTTATTAGGTTTCCCAGGTTGATGTGTTCCCAAAGAACACATCACCTGTCATACAAACACTGTGGTTTCCCTCCACCTGTGGGTTTGTATGGAAGGTTAGAGACCTATCAGAAGGGTTGGACAGTGATGGCATATGGGATATGTTGTTGGTATTAAACTGCAGCCATCTTTTTCAGGTAGAACTGTGATTCCTAACAACTCTTTATTTTAAATTCATCTGACAGGTTCTTGAAAACATACATGTTTGGGCCTTTAGAAGCCTGCCACATCACATGAACTGAAGAAACACTGATTTAAAATTCAAATTCTGGGGGCACCTGGCTGGCTCAGTCAGTTGGGTATCTGACTCTTGATTTTTGGCTCAGGCCATGATCCCAGGGTCATGAGATGGAGCCCTACATGGGGCTCCTCACTCAGTGTAGAGTCTGCTGGAGATTATCTCTGTCCCTCTGCCCCTCCCCATCTTGTGCTCTAAATCAATCAATCAATCAATCAGTCAGTCAATCAAATCTTCAACACAAAACTCATTCTGAGAAGGCAGGTGCACCTTCATACAGGAAGTAGTTGTATGCATGGAATAGTTGTGAACAATATTTCTGTTTAAATTTCCTTTTAGTACATAAAGGTTAGGTAAGGTGGAACTATTTGTGTTTTGTGAACAGTTTCCTTTCATTTCAGACCGACTTGTACAGGTCTCCTAACTTCCTCCTGCATAATTCGTGCTTGAAAATATCCTTTGCCAGCTTGCCATTACTAACCGTGACAAAGAAATTTGCTTTTGAATACTGCATTATCACGGTATGTGGAAGTGTGTGGAGGGTGGGGAGCAGACTCTTCCTCTGCCAGAGATCCGTGCCTCGCCATAACCTTGACATGAGGCACATTAATTTTGTTTAATACCCAGGAGTCTGGGGCCAGGGCATTAAAGCTCCTGCTATTATCTCCTCCAAAGGGCTGATAACCTTCTGGCAGGATGCTCAGGCATGCCAAGACCACGCCTGTGTCATCCATCATGTAATGATCTGTTAACCAGAATGCCAACCGTTGGACTGAACATCCCTAACACATTCACCTCTCTGGCTTCCATTTTAATGAGCATTTATTTAGCCTTTGGTTAGAAACATTTCAGTAAGTTCAGAGCTACGTAATCAGATTGTAACCTACACTCTCTAATATTTTTTTTTAAACACTTCCACATATGTTTCGGTGTAATTTTAACCTAAGAATCCTGTAGTATTGGAAGATTGAGAAATCGTGACTGAATTTCTAAGACAAAGACCAAATAAATCAGCTGCATGAAATAGAAAAACAGAGTAAGTTCTGATTCATTGATTCACCCTCCAAAATGTCCATAGTTCAAAATGGAGTAAAATGGGCAATTTGGTTGTTCCAATCCAAGTCCAGATATTTGCTGAAAAATAGTAACAGATACATGGTAAGGGGGAAAATAGTTAATATTTTATAGGCACTCACCCAAAATGCTTAGCAGTTTTCCACCAGTTACTCAAATAACAAAGCTTTCTTTGAATATCCCTTAGCAGAAGTGCAGCCTGAAGTGTCGGAGATTTCTGGATGGACCATGACACTTGACATGAAGAGCCTAATAATAATTTCTCAGAATAAAAAGGAAGTTAAAAAACAGAGGTATATAAAAAGACATGTTTATCTCCTCATTCCGGTGTCCAGCGTTAACATATTTTAACAGCATTCCTTTTGTCTCGTTTTTTGGAGGCTGGATGCTTCTGTTATAAACATGTACCAAATTCTTCTGTAATCCCTCCAGAGGCAAGCCATTATCAACATGGCAAAAATCCAGGCCAAGTGTGTATGCCCTTAGCCTGGGAGCAGACAGAATGGTTCCACCAAGAGAAACAGAGATAGCCATCCCCTCAAAATGCATTTTAGCTTTTGTGTAGTTCTGAGAGACGCTTCTTAAAATAGAACTCTTCTTCTTGAAGTAGAGTTCTACTTTCCTTTTTTTTTTTTTTTTTTTTTTTTTAACTGATGAGGTTGTTTGTGTCTCTATTGGATGTGCCAGATGGAAAGGTTTTCTCATTAGAGGCAGCTGTTTTAGCAAATTACCTCACTACAGCATAATGACAGAGTTACACAAGACGATTGAAGAAAATCCTTTCTCTTCCCAGTGAGATCATGAAAACTAGAAACAATTTCAATGAGATTTTTGATTTACTTTGGAAATGGCTCAGTTGGATGCAGGGGTGATAAGATGAGGTATTTTTTTGTTCATATTTCACTCAATATTTAGGTATAGCCGTGTAAATATAAGATATAGATTTACAGTTTGATTTCTTTTTCAGCTAATGGATTCATTATCTTTGGCAGATGATCTCATTAGTTCCTTAAGTCTGAATGATTCTACTGGGGGAGATTTCTCCCTTTACAGTATCCCATTTAAAATACATGTATGCCTCACACATGGTCGTAGATCTCCCTTTCGCATTGGAGCTTCATGGTTATAGTGTTACTTTTGAGATTCTTCTAAGGCAGAGCCCTCCCACTCAGGATTTTTTTTTTCCCTAGAAAAATGCCTTCAGTTCTTCAGATAAAATTTCCACAACAGGATATGACACTTAGGGGTGCCTCGGTAGCTCAGGACGTTAAGCAGCTGCCTTCAGTTCAAGTCATGATCCCAGTCCCAGGATGGAGTCCTGCATTGGGCTCCCTGCTCAGTGGGGAGTCTACTTCTTCCTTTGCCCCTCACCCTGCTCTTATGCTCACTTGCTCGCTCTCTCTCAATAAATCAAGTCTTAAAAAAAAAAAATGCAACATTTATATGGAATCTCCACTGTGGAATGTAGATTTTTCACAAGCGAGCAGAAATAGTATTTATATGTATATGTCAGATATATGAATTTATAAATTATTTGTGTTATCATTTTAGTCTCATAATTATTCTCATTTAACAGAGGTAGAAATTTCAAGTTCATTTAGGTTGGAGGACTTGTTACATGAAAGAAGTTGTTAGGTGGTAAACCTAGTCTTGGTAATGTTCAACACTGGTCAACAGTTGATCCATCTGGAGGCATCCAGTTGGGATCCTATCAGGAAACCTCTACCTGAGGTGTGAAGATACTTCATTGAAAAGTATCCAAAAAAGTATAAAAAAAAATGATAGACATGCATATGCATATGGCTATGGGCACCATGGTGTGAAGTTGGAGAGTCTTTAGTATGTGTGTACATTTTCATAATTGTGGTCTATTTCATTTTCCATAACATCACATTGGTACCCATGACTAATATCATGTAGTTGATTTTACTTTTTATTTCTTTAAACTATCACCCAGTTTAGTGGAAGAGTTGGCACCTGGGTGATAAACTGAACATCAGGCATAGCAGGGTTTTTTCCTTGAGTGCTGAACCTTGTCATTCAGGGTCCATTATTATTCCTGTAAGCTCAATTATTGTTGTAATAATTTTGACTCCAACTCTAATTACTTTCTGTGATGGCATTTAAGAGAACTAAATTTTATAAGTCTTACTTTATGAGGAATTTAGTTTTCATGATCCTCTGCATATGTAGAAGTTTACTTCTTAACATGTTTCTCCGCAGAGTGGTCTCACCTCCTGCACGCATGCGTGTGCACACACACACACACATACACACACACACGTTTGTAATGGCCAGAAGGTTAGTACCTGAGGATATTAAAATTCTATTATCCTTTGACTCCTTCTTAAGGGACCTTAATCTTTTGGGCTCATATCTAAAGAAATGAAGAGATTTCCAAAGAAATCTCTGGAAAATGTGGAAACACTCCCTCAGCAGGCTCTCTGGGGCATCAGCCCATCAGGAGGGAGCCCTGGCCCACTATATCAGAGGAAGCAAGAGAGGTGGTACAGAATCAAATGAATCTTCCATGAAGCCCAACAGTTTCCTGCAAATCAGGACACATTAGCTGGGGAAATTCTCATTCACTCCTGAATGACTGTTATTGCTGTCTCTCTTCTCAAATTGTCACATTTTCTTATAAGAGAGCTATGAGAGGCCACAGTGCCATGCTTGGAGCCATCCTTGGGGTCATGGTTACTCGTGGCCACAGTTGTCAGGTACAAAGAGAGAAAGATGGCTTGCAGACCCAATGATCACCAAGGTTAAAGGAAAGAAGGGCTCCATTCCACTAGCAAACTCTACTGCTGGAACTCTGAGCAATTAAGGAGGCTCCATATTCATTCACAACTTCAAGTTTCTAAGGAAACTTTCACAGTGCAGGGTAGATGCACTTCTCCTGCACCAAATATTTCACGCATGCTTTCCTGTCTTGATCATTCAGAAAGCACAGGGTCTCATCTCTTGGTTCCAAATTTCTTTGAAGTATCTTGCATATGAATTACATACCTGGGGCACCCCTCTGAAGATTGTTTGGTTCTGGGTGTCATATTTGGACACAAATTAGCAAAGCTGGAGGGGTAATATGTCTGATAGAGTGGTCAAGTTAAGGAAGATCTCTCAAAGACTGGAGGCAACAGGGCCCTAAAAAAGAGTCACAGTATGGCTGAAGTTGACTTACTTTCACCTTCTACAGAATGAATGTCTACCAGTTTGCTCTTTGCTTATTTATTAACAGAATTATTCGCAGCAATTATCTGAGTCCTTAATCAAATTTAGTCTGCTCTTGAATATTTAGAAGAGATTCTTCCTGAATAATGCATGGTTTCTCTCATCTTTTTTTTTTTTTTCCTGAGAAACTTCGACACATCCAAGCTTCTCGGTTTTTTACCATTTGCTTGTTCGTTTTAGTTTAATACATGGTTTCCTTACATTTTATTTTCTACATTAGTTCACTGTCTTCCTAATCTTTCACTATAGTCATCAATGAATTCAACTACTTTTCATCTCATCCATCTTCCAGGTTGTTAATAAATATACCAGAGGATCATGGTCTTAGTATTGATGGATCCCAAGGGAACTTTTCTATTAATCACTTCAGTCTTAAGGTTACCCATCTATTCTGTGTGTCCTCCCATTAACTACGGTTCGTTCTGTGTACAGGTTTTAAATATTCACACCATAACCGCTGATTGTTACCATGTTGTGAGTATTTCTCATAAACAGCTATCCAGCACTTCCACAATTTTTAGGGATCTTTGACTGTGTGACAATGCCTATACTGTATAATGAAGAGATTGGGCTGATGACTTCATTACCCTAACATTCAATGATCTATCTTTGTCCCAAGTAGAAACCAAACAAGTGCCAGTGTCTGTCACGGAGAAGAGTAATTAGCACATCCATTAACTTGGGTCCCATTAACATCTAGAGTTAACTCTAATTACTGGTAGATTTCAACTGAGCTCTTATGTCTATAAATGACTGTTGGAAAATTGATAGTATTTTTGGTTTGACGTACATCACACATACAGAGGGCTAATCCACACTCAGCTTTCACATAACTCCTCACAAAAAGCTGAAGGTTGTAAGCTAATGGATTAAAAATATGTATGGGTGTTAGTGACAGAAGAACATGGGATTGAAGCATTGGTTGTTGCTGTTTTTGATAAATCAAAATGTGGGACTTATACATAATAATTTTTAACAGTGTTTATTAAAGTAGTTCAGTTTGTCATTGTTTAAGAAGCTGTGTCCTAGTGTTAGACTGGCCAAATGGATATATTAATAAAAAATTTTAAATCACTTTTCCCTTATCAATTCTCCAGATAATATGCACATTTCTGCCATCACATGAAATTATGTTGTCATCAGAAAGCATGGTTGGGTTCCTATCGTGGCAGTGTTGTGTGTTTCCCTGCAGAGATGCTCCTGCTTGCCGAGAGTCCTAGTGTGAGAAGAGATGTAAATCACAGACTGTGTCACCCTGGCCAAGAAACAAAGGGTCTCTTAGCACCACCTCCTCAAGCAGATGTCAGACACTGCCAAATTCAAGGTCCCTCTTGCCTTCCTTGCTGAAGCATAGTGTCCCTTAAAGGAAGATCCCTGTCCTGTGTGTGCTTGCAGCTCTGACCTGTTTATAGTCTTCAGATTCTAGCTTATTATAGTCTTCAGATTATAGTCTTCAGATGATACTAGCATGATCAATTTTGGTAGTTATGAGGAGTAATAAAGCACTCTGTCTTTTCTCATCTGCTCATTTTATGACACCAGTTGGCCAGGGCCTTCCAGTTATACTGCTATAAAGACAAGAGTGTTTGCTCTTATGTGAATAATGAGGAGAAGAGGAAGCAGCCACCACAAAGTACTGTTACTCCTTTTGCTTGAACCTGAGTACAGTGAGGCCCAGCAAGTCTTCATAACTTGTCCAGAGTTTGCACGTTAGCCCTCTGGGGCTGGGCCTGGAACTCCAGCTAGTCTACTTTTAAGTCTAGTTATGTGACATTCAGCCAGACCATGTGGGCCTTTTCAAAGAAAATCCCTGTAAGAATAGATGAGCTACAACTAGTAAGAGTACAAGTAATTTGTACAATTTCCTTCCTTTAAAAAAAAGTATCATTAGTAAAAGGAGTAACATGTCTTTGAAATTGTTCTCAAAGATAGGACATACCATCACTGAACAGAGACTTCTCAGGGTCACCCCCAGGGAAAGCATCTCGCCCATGGTGGGGAACCTAGGCATTGAATCAGAGTTTACTAATGTCCTAGTCATGTGACCCTGAGCAAGGCTTTAACCTCCTGGAACTACGGTTGACTTATCTGTGGAAACCGGAAATACCACCAGTCACTGGGCTGCAGTCTTCTGACAAGGTAGTGAGGTGATGAGTGTCAAGCACCCAAACGAAAATAACAATGACTCTGCATTAAGTCTGAGCTGCAGTGGTTTGCCATTTGCCTTATAAATCCTTTTGTTTTTAGAAGAAAATACAAAGGGTGGTTTTAGGTGTTCTGGTGGCAGATCTGGTGAGGTTAAAATACACAGCGGGACTGCTGGGTGTCCGTCACCTGCAGAGTTGTAGAGCACCCAGCAGAAAATGGGTGGGACCCACTATAGCACCCACCGCCCCTTCAGCTGGATAGCCTGCTCTGCCTAGAGCCAGCCGAGGTGTTTGTGGTGTCAGAGTCTCCCAGCTCATGTACCCCAGGACCCTCGCATCGGAAATGATTCCGTGCTGGAGGGAGGGGCAGGGGATTTGGAGGATCTGATCAGAGGCTGCACAGCAATCCAGTTCTAATCTGTGATGTGCTTCTGGGTCCACAAGGTCAGTCACAACTAATCCTGCTTCCAACAGAGGGGGATGCTGGTCAATGATCACCCTAATAGCTCAGGAAGTGAGCTATTAGAGTGGGGAGGCCTGCGGTCCACTCTCAGTATTTCTGGGATCTAGCCATTCAACCTGGGTAAATACTAGCACCTTAACCTTTCTTCTCTGTAAAATGAGTGCAGTGAGAACCACGTCACTTTGTTGGGAAGAGAGTGTGAAAGGCCCCATAACGCATAAGTTGCTGTAACAACGAACCCTTTCCATCATTCTTGCTCCACCTGATCCCCTAAATATCTTGTGAGGTAGTAAATTGTTACTACTATGACATCATCAGCTATTTTACAGACTAAGAAATATAGATTAAGGAAATTTAGTAGTTGCTTGTGGTTACATGGAACATTAATGCATGGTTGCTTCACCTGCAACCGATTTTCTGACCCTGGAGGTGTGGCATATGCTCATGTCAGAGCAGGGAGATCCTCTTGATGCTGACCTCGTACACTTAATCGTCTGGCATGTTCCATGTGCACTTTCCCAGAGCATTTGTTTGCTCTGTGCTGCTAATGGAAGCCGTTCCCTTGCACAGAGGCCTGTGAGCGCTCACCCTGGAGCCCTGTACAGTCATCTTCCCAATCGCTGTCATAAATAGCAGTCAATCTGCAATATTCACCAGACCCAGGTCTTCTCTTCAACTGTGCAGTCTCCCCCACTGGCCCTCTCATCGCCACCAGGCACACGTTGTGCCCAATTAGAATTGACCCACATTTGAGACCCTGGCTAGCTCAGTCCTTCTGCACAAAGTTCTCTTTGTGCCCCCACCACACCGTATGTGTGTGTTCATTTAATTAATAAACTTCATTTTCAGAGCAGTTAAATGTTCACAGCAAAACTGAGCAGAAAGTATAGAGAGGTCCCATATACTCTTTGTCCCCACGTATCACTTTCTTTTCTTTTCTTTTTGAAGTTGATAACAATGCAACTTTGCTAACAGGCTCCTTGTCCATGAGATGCTACTTCTCAATGGAACCACCATACACAATGCAATAGAGAATCCATGACAAAGGCTGTCATACTGTACATGACTGTGCTAATCCTCTATTTTATTGGAAGCCATATACCTCTTGGAGCTGGCATTTCATTTGCCTCCTTTGCCTGATAGAAACTCTGCTGCTGTGACAACGGGTAGTTGTGAAGCTAATGGTCTTTTCCAAATTCCTTCGTAGATTCAGAACAAGAATGAAGGCATGCACGTGAGAGGGAGAGAGAGAGAGAGAGAGAGAATCACAGTCATTTCCTACCATTTGTGTTAAAAGATTTGGCTTTAGGCACATTCAAAAATGGTATGCCAGGCAGCCTCCATTAATATTTATTTTTCCATTAATATTGATAAGAAAGTACTTTGTAGCTGGGCTTTGTTGCCTCCCCCGATGTCCTCAAGCTCCCTGTTCTTCAAGCTGGTGGCCATTAGCTCGCATCTTCCTCTGTACCCCAAGCCTCCAAGAGCCTTGGCGGGCCTCCAGCTCACTTATGCCTAAATGGACACTCAAGCTCCGACGGACACACAGGTAAATAGAGGCCAATAATTCAATACAGTATGACTGTACTGGGGCCGCTAGTAAATCCATCAAGCAGTAAATATCATCTGAAGCCAACGCAAGCTTTTATCTTTCCAAGTTTTTGTATATCTGAGCGAAGCCCCGGCATTCAGTGAATCATGTAATTTATTCTGCAGTGCTGAGCCTGGGCTGTCTCAGACATCATATTGACTTTTTTTTTCCCCCCATCTGTCAGGGGCAGTCAGCAGCTCCGCTATTGTGAGAACGCATCACATTACATGTATTTATTTATTTATTTCTGCGGCTTCTTTGTAGCATGATTGGGCAAGAACACATTATCTCAGATCAACGAATACTAAGAAAAGCATCTGAACATCATTACGACAGCATGTTAAACATTTGTCCTACCCAGTTTGTTAAATCAGCAAATGTATTTCCAGCAAATGCTTGTAATTGTTCATAAAGGGCTCCCTACTGCAGGATTTTATTAAGCTGAAAATATGGCCTGTTATTTTCTTCAGCTCTTTAGGTCAGCAGTGATGCCAGTATATTGTAAATAACACTGAGCAGCTGTTGTATTGACTTGCTTGGTATGGGAGTGCATGTGTGCGCACACACACACACACACACACACCCAACTTCATCTCTGAATGTTGCACACATATTTTGTACATGTGTGTAGGTCTGTATAATGTCAAGTACTGCATATTTACTTGGCAAAATTAATCTGATGATTAGGTTATGGTTCAGGCTGCTTAGAAGATCCCTGGTCTCCTAATGAACCTGAATTTGGACCAAGAACAGACCTCTTGTGGTTACTGTGGCCATCTTACTGAAAATTTAGAAGTGTAGACCCGAAATTTGAATGTTAGGTTAAAGTTCTCTCAGTCTGCCTTCTGTGTATCACACCTAACTGGAAAGAGAAGCGAGAGGAAGACGGATGAGTGCAGAATGTTTGCTTCACAATGGGATCGGAGACTGCTGAGGACACGTGTAGTTAGTTGTCTACAGAATGACTGGATGAGGACATCCCGTGTAGAGCCTGCCTCCCCTGAAGGGAGGAGGCCACTAGCCCTTTCTTGAGAGCCACTTGTTCTCCTTTTAAGTTTCAGCTTGACTTGGAGTTAATTCAGAGTCTTAGGTTTGATTAGTGTCGCATTCTGGAAGCACACATCACAGAAGCGTCGTTTAAAACTCAGTTTCATGGACCTCTCTAAGTAAATAAGTATGCATTCTACATTTAGTTCCTCTGGGGTGCCTAGAGGTTAAGTGCCTAGAGGTTGGTTAAGTGTCCAAATTTTAATCTGGGCTCAGTTCATGATCTCAGGGTTGTGAGATCAAGCCTTTTGAGGGGCTCCCTGCTCAGAGGGGAGTCTGCTTGAGATTCTCCCTCTCCGTCCCTCCTCCAATACATGAGGGCTCTCTCTCTCTCTAAAATAATACATATTTAAAAAAATAAAAATAAAATTAATTTACTTCCTCCAATTATCAACACAGAATGTACAAGAGGAGCAGCCCCTTAAAATGAGCTGTGCTGTTTGCCCAACTTATGCTTAAAAATAATGTCTAAAACAGAAGAACAGACCTTTTTATACATGGCTGTCAGTGAGGCGGTTCATATGTTTAAAAATGGCAACATCACCACTGTTTCAAGAACCCGGCTCCTTTATACGTATGATGAGATTTTTACAAAATAACATCCCATTCCTTTGGAAGGCTTTGCATTCTTTGAAATAAATAGTCTTGCCTTGTACTTGAGAGAAAACCTCTCCCTGTGGACTGATGGTGAAAAATGACTCCGTATTTCATACTCCATTATTGCTGTCACTACCTCAGAGAACGCCAGTGGGGTTTCTCCTACCATATCGGACCTGGAGCATCTGGGTAAACGGGAGTCCAGTTCCGAGACGGGATAAAGTGCTCACATCCTGAGGTGTATAGTTAAATCCACCCTTCGCCGCCGCCTGGCACACAGCATCAGTGCCTATGTTCAGCTCCCCTTTATTAACCTCCACTTAGAAAGTCCTGCACCGTACATGAGGTTTTTAGTATTCCAAAGAGCAGCCACACTGTCTTTCTAAAGAAACACATTAAAAGGCAACGCGCTGAGCCATTTTCTAACACCTGAGAGCAATTAATGTAAGCAGAGACAGGAAACATCATCAATTATTTAAAATAAAAATGAATATGTAATGCTGACCTTCTCCAACTGCCATCCGTTTTCTACTTACACCTGAATCAACTCTAGGGAACACAAAACCCACAAGAAAATTCACACTGTAGTATGCGGCCAGTCGGCCACTGGTCGGTGGCAGGTGGAGGAGACCTACAGCCCCACGAGGGCTGGTGGGACCTCCAGCTCCATGCACGCAGGGCCACCTGGGGCCAGAAGCTTCGTGTCTGAACTTTCCATGCCCTTTAGCTTTCCTGGCTAGTTCTCTTGTTTCTGAGTCCTTTATTTTATGTTCCCACCATCTAAGCAGCTAACGTTTCTGTGATTATGTATTTCTGAATGTTTGTGTGTGTGTGTGTGTGTGCGCGCGTGTGTGTGTGTCTATACATATATTCTGTTACATCTCTTTATCTGTTCACAGAAAGCCATTAGCCTTTTCCTTCTCTGTTTCTGCATCTAGCCTTGTCTGCCCTGGGAATGGACAAAGTGGTCCATGTGGGCCAGGCTTATTTGGGAAACCCAGAGAGTTTATACAGCTTCAGTCATGAGTTGCTGGAATTAAATGACTCATCTGCTGTCTGAATAGAGGGTCTTTCTACAAAGAGCCCAGACATTCTCTCAGGGCAGTGTTACCGGCTGGGGACAGAGGAGAGTCCACCGAGGGGCCATGGAGTTTATTACCTAACATCATGGCTGTGCGTTGACGTATGGCATGAGCCAGGATTTGGCAGAGTAATGGCCGGAGATTTTCAGAGCAAAGCCTATTAGACACCGAGTACGAGAAGTCCTCTGTGACCGTTCAGGCTAAACAAGGCTTGAAAGTGCTGGTGTCTGTTTTTCCCCTGACTGGAATTAGCGATTCCAAGAAAACACACAGAGAGCCTCCTGCAGGATGACCCGTGCTTCTGCCTCGACTGTCAGCTTAGGATCCTCATACAGATATCCTGAGGCTTGGCCTAATAGTCTTGGTGGCGAGTTGCACTCATGACTCCGGAGACAAAGTTGTTTACTAGTTTCTGGGATCGGATTTATTACAAAGTGACTCCTTGGGTTGTTATTAGGAATCTTCCCAACTTGCTGTTATAAAGCTTTAATTTTTTTTTTTTTTTAAAGGAATGGACATTCACGTTGGCACAGAGCCTAATCACAAACCAAGCTTCAGTTGAGAAGCTTAAAAAAAGAGAAAGGGAACCATTTGCTAATGCTAATTGTGGATGAACAGCAGTAAGTTTTTTAGTGCCATCTTTAGAATCCTATGGCCCAAACTGGCTTTGATTCTTCGAACATGGCGTTGTCCTTCTTAAACTTTAACGCGAGCAAATGGCTTTAGGGGGCAGAGCTGCCATGAAGCATGTTTTACTGCTTGATTTCTTTATCACCACCCTTCTCCTGCAAAGAAAGGATGCTAGGTTTGAGCACCTGGGTGGCTCAGTCTGTTAAGCATCTGCCTTTGGCTCAGGTCATGACCCCAGGGTTCTTGGATCGAATCCCACAGTGGGCTTCCTGCTCAGCGGGGAGTCTGCTTCTCCCTTGGCCCCTCCCCAGTGTTTGTGATCTCTCTTTCAAATTAAAAAAACAAAAAAAAAACCCTTTCTTTTCTTTTCTTTTCTTTTCTTTCTTTCTTTCTTTCTTTCTTTTTTTTTTTTTTAAGGATGCTAGGTATTAGAAATCCATGCTGAGGAATTGAGCTGGGATAGGTAAACAAAATTCACAGACAGCATAAAACTACCTTTTTACCCTGAAATTCCTGACTAATTAGCCATCTGTGCAAACAAAGAGGGATGCTGACGGACTGCTGTGTTATGAATTGCTATGGCCACAGGTGGAAACACGGCTTTGGGCCAAGCGGTGGACTCTTGAATATCATAAATCTGATTACTTTACTGACCTAAATGTGGCAGTGTTGATATCTTGCATGAATAGTTTAAAAAAAAAAACAAAACCTCAAGGTTATAAGGAGAATAAGTGGAAAAGGAAATGTTTAAGTATATTAGAAACAACATGTACACTCTTCTGGGATATTGGGGAGTTTTTATTAAGGATAAACAATTGGGAAGCTAATACCCCTATCTAAAAGCCAGAATTTATATAAAATTCTCTTACAGATCTGTGTCACTCAGAGCTCCTGGCCCCAGAAGGCCTCAAACTGCAGACAGGGATATTTCACAGGTCATGGAGTCTCAGTGAGAATTTTAAGGGGCAGAAATGAAAACTCAGCTTTTTAACTGCTCTCATTGCAGAAAGCTGTGCAGGAACCATTACTTAAAAGCGTAGGCCCAGCGACTGTGGCCTTGAGTCAATTTAGAGCTAATGCACCTGGAGAGATGGGGCATTGTTTGTCATCAAGATCTTGGCGATGCAGAACAGGCACGGGGAAGGCAGACGGGGTGGGCCGGCGCCACACGATGAATGCGTGAATAAGGTAAAGGACAGAGACATTGTCCAAAGTTAACGAGGAAGAGTCTTTCCGTTCATGAGAAAGTGTTACCAAAAGTCTCTTGCCAACCAGAGAAGATACTTAACTTGGTCTTCAAATCAGGGGGAGTAAGTGTAACAGTGGGGATATGGAGTGACGGGACTTTGAGGGACAGAGGTTAGTGTCATTTGTTTAACGTTTATGGAGGAACCAACACATAAAAATACACAATCTTTTGTACTGTCTTAGATTTGAGCTTTCAGTGGTGTATTTCATTGTTTCATGTTAATAATTTTTGTCATCATAGTCTTAATGTTACATCTGTATATTTGTGTTTCATTACTTGTTTTTTTTTTTTTTTTTTTTTTAATAAGTGCTGTTAGGTTTGGAAAAGGTGTCCCAGCCCCTTCAGCTATCAATCTGTTGAAGAAGTTACATCCCTAAAAGGTATTCTGGTTGGCCAAGTCACCTTGACAAGATCAAGGTCCCCTAGAGAGTGAGGAGATAAAGGGAAAAACAAAAACACACAAGGTCCTAGAAGTCATCCAGTTCCAAAACTAAATGGCTTTAGAGCACTGTGAATCTACTTTACTTTTCCATTACTTTCCTTTACTTTTCCATTCTCCCTCAACTGTCCAGGAACCATGGCACTCTTGTTTGATCAGATTTCCCTCAAGCTTTAGATTATAGGTGAGCTAAGACATTTTTAATGTTTGCAAATATGATGACAAAGTGCACCTTTAACATTTTGGGTACAAAATGTAAAAGTACATGATCTCAAAACCACCACTAGTAACAATTTGAGCAGATGGAAGATGACTATACGTCGTTGGTAATTGTGCCATAAATTGCCTATTCTCTGCCAAATACACTCTAGACTATATTCATCATTATATTAACTATTAAACTGATGTAGTTAGTTGTCTTTTCAAGATACAACTTAATCACAATTAATGATGCTTTTCAAAGTTCTCAGTCAGAGGCTTCTTCCAGGTATTGCTATACATTTGAACATCCATCCTTATGTAGAAGTAATCCAAGACCCTAAAGAGCCTATGTGGAAAACTGTAGAGGGAAATAGAATGGTGTATTGAAAGGACTAAACAAAAACCAAGTGGGCTAATGGTGTCAGAGTGAGGAGAGGTAAGGCCTGAGCAGTAGGCAAGGCGGAGATCCTGCCAAGTCCAAACCAGACTTTTAACAGCAATGGGAGAGTGTTAGGAGAATTGCAGCCTGGGCCGGGAAGGAGGCACGTTATTTTGGTAGGACTGGGTCATGGATTGAATATGGGAGGGAAGGAAAGAGCAACCTTAGGGAAAAGTACTCAGATGAGGTTTATGGGACAGTAGAAAACCAAAAGCAGGCTTTCAAAGAAAGGTCCTGACTTTGATTTTGGACATGATTGGATAGCTCTGGAGTAGCCAAGTGGAGATGACAAGGGTACAGTTGGAAAACACAGAAGCATGGTGGTCCCAATTACACACAGAGCTATATACATCGTGTAACCTGCTCGACTGATGAAGAAAAATTTTCCAGGAGACAAAAACCGTAATATTTGACTAATAATTTGGGTGCTTTCAGAAGAATACCAGCTTCCTTTTCACATAGCTCTTTGGAAATTTGATAAAATATAGGTCTGCCCTTTCCTTCATTCCTGAATTATTACCAGACTCTGGTTCTCAACTCTCTGTCCTTCCTTGCTGACCTCAAGCATTTCTCAGAGGTAGTAATGATTTTACCTAATGGAAGAGAGGCAGTCATCTTCAAGAAACTGAGGTATGATACTCGTAGAACTTTTGGCTGGTGGCAACATCTCTTAATTTCAGTTGAGATTTAAATTCTAAATCTAGTTTGATTTTCCTAACAAGAAGCAAATCGGGCATGAATTTCAGAAGAGACAAAATTTTTAATCAACTATAAGTAAGTGGTAATTCTTGCTGTGGCATGGTGGAAATCGCCTATGGGAAGGGACTAGTATGGTGAAGAAGACTGTTCTCTTTGAGTTTATTACCACCAACTTTTAACCCTTACTATTTAAACGTATTGGTCCTTGCATGGGTTTGACATGTTTCCATGCTGAATTTTAACCTTTGCTGTAGTTACTGTCACCACATGATGCCAGCTTAATGGACTGACTTCTTTTTTATGAAGAGTATCAAAATGCTTATGTATTTTGTCAAATTTCCTATACTTTGGTCTCCCATTTCACGGAACAAGAGGAAGCATACAGATGCCACAGCTGCCATTAGATTTATCTTAAACGAGGAGTTTAAACACGAGTTAGATGCCAGGATCCTGTTTCATACATACGCCAACTGTTGGCAAATTGAAGAATGGACTGTAAAAATGTATCACTTATCCTCTCAGCTGGAACCTTCTTCTGAAAAACAGACACAGAGAGCATGGATAACATGGAAATTACATCACCCATTCCAGGATAATCAAGAGGTGATGGTATAAACAAATAGTAAGGATTTTCTACATCCTTACTCATAAAAACTCAGTCTTTGAGCTTTTCAATGCATACATTCTTCTGTGCACATATTCATAGGAAGTCAATGAGAATCCTCTCAGCTCTCTTTTTGCAGGAGGAAATAAGGAAAGCCTCCTTGGTCACAGAGGGAGTTGACCATGAGTGGAGACCAAAGGCAATAAAAGAACCATTGCTCTGAAGAGTACTTTAGTGATCACATCTACCTAAAGCAAACACAGTCTATAACAAAATTATTATTGGACCTGGGTTTTAGAACTGAGTCTGCTAAAATCTGAATGAACTGGTCCTTATACAAGCATTTCTTCACTTGGATTTTCATCACATGATGGGTTTTTGTTCAAAAGATCTTTAAAGACTCTTAGTCTGGAGGTTGTCCAGTTCAAATCCTATAATACAGAGGTTATTTGGAACATTCTAATGGGCTCATGAGTATTATAGACCACCTTACCTGCCCTCCTTTACCCTCATGTCTGAGCTTCTGAGACCTCAGACATTGGTGCAGCTGGTTCTTGGATCGACCTTTTATGTCCCTTTCTATCCATGTTCATGGTCTCTTTGGTTGATATTAATTTCTGTCTTAGAAGATCATTTGTGATTTTAGGATTACTGGTCCAGATAACCAGAGCCCCTGTATTTACTATGATTTCTTAATCAAGCCTAGAATCATCATTTTAAATTCTTTCTGGCTCCATTCTTTCCATATTGCCTCAATTTTCTCTCTAACCCAAATATTACTATGCTACTCAAAAATTTTAACCAGCATCTCAACTTGGGAAAAGAAAAGGAAAAATTCCTTGGCATAGGTCCTTCACTCTGAAATTCCAAAGTACTTTGAATGTTTCTGACACTCTTGACCTTAGGAACCCTTACAGAAACACTATCCAGGGCTCCTCCCAACTCCTAAAATAAGGCCTTCAGCTGTATATCCTTTCTGTAAGCTCTGCCAGGAGTGTTCTTCTCCTTTCTTCCTAAAGCAAAACTCTGCTTAATCTTCCAGGTTCACATCAAATATGGAGTCTTCTGTGACCCTTCCCTTACTCACTCATTAATTGCAGAATTAATTTCCCCTATTGTGGTTTGATACCACTTAGCTCTCACATTCATCCTTCTGGATCATTACTCATTACAGTTCGAGGTGTCCTACATTTACTCTGCCGTGATTGTCTCTTCCAGAGGAGTGTGTGTTCTTCGGAGACAGGATTGATGTCTTACTCATCTTTGAACCCTCAGCACCTAAAACAGGGTTCACAAAAAGTGAATGTATTGAATTCATTCAGGGTCCTAAGAGAGCCCTTAGAGATGGGCTGGAGTTTTCATTTCATTTGTAATGGATGCTATAGGAAACACTGGAGAATGAAACTTTCTCAAGGTATTTACTGACTCTTACTCTGAGGAAGTTATTTATTGCTAAAGCTCAGTTTTGTCATGGCCAAGATGATTTCAAGATGACGCTGTTCATGGATTTCCCAGTTCTTGTCTAATTCTTTGGGTATGATTGAATTTATCAGCCCCTACATAGGTTAAAGGAGTCACATGTCCAATACTGGATGGGCATTTGTTAAAGGAAGGAGCACGTTTTGTTTCCTACCCACACCTTTAGTTGTTGGTGCAAAGCCCTCAGAGCTTTGTCTGCTTTTTGTCATAGCGGCTGGCAGCATTCAAGATGGTGGCCTTCAGAAGTCAGAAACCCTGAGTAACAAAGACAAAAATCACTTTCTGCATTTCTGTCTTGGTTGTTTTTAAACCACTGATATGTAATCCTTGGAGATCAGACTGATAGAGATCCTTTAGTCATGGCATGGTCTCCTCCCCTATCATCCTGAATTCCTCCCATGATGAGACTCATCCTGCTTCATCAGGACTTGTTCTAACACATGTGGATACATGTGCTTGGTTGGCTTTTCTCTATGCTTTTCCTGGACCACATGCATTTGTATCATCTGGTAAAGATTCAGTGCTTTAGATTCCAGGGCTCCAGCTTAATACAAATGAATCTAATTCTTAGGAAGTCTGGCCAAAGAATCTGTATTTCCAATAAGCCCTTTCACTGCTATTACTAGTTTTATGAGGAACTATGTATTTTATTGGTTGAGTGGAATTAAAAAGAGAATGTCAGCTCCTGGAGAGTAGGTAGGGCCTTCTTTATCTCGTTCATATCCTATCCTAGCCTGTAGCACACAGCTGGGCACATGGTGGTTCAGTAATTAATAAATATTTATTGGATATAGGCGGAAAAAAGACTGTAATTCCTACCTCTCCTATCTCAAGGGCATAAATGAGGGTAAAATGACATAATATATGTGAAATCACAATGTACAGAAAAGAAATACGTCATCACACCAATCTATGCAAAGTAATCACTTAAAAACATTGTTATCTTGAAACCCATAGTGGCTTATCTAGAGCTAAAACTCATTCATCTCTTACTGTTAGAGAGAGAGGGGAAGGAAAGAGAGAGAAAGAAACTGTAATGTACCGCTCTCCCTCCACTTTTATAAGTGAGAAAACCAAGGTTCAAAATTATTGTCATCGTCAGGATCATGTATAGCTGATAAGTACTAGATCAGTGCTTTTTAAACCCTAAAAAGGACCAGAATCATGTGAAGAGTTTGCTAAAACAGGTTTCTGGTCACCATCTCTAGAGTTTCTAGTTAAGTAGGTTTGGAGTTGGGCCAAAGAATTTACATTTTATTTATTTATTTTTTTAAAGATTTTTTATTTATTTGACAGAGAGAGATCACAAGTAGGCAGAGAGGCAGGCAGAGAAGAGGGGGAAGCAGGCTCCCCACAGAGCAGAGAGCCTGATGTGGGGCTCGATCCCAGGACCCTGAGATCATGACCTGAGCCGAAGGCAGAGGCTTAATCCACTGAACCACCCAGGTGCCCCAGAATTTACATTTTAAATAAGTGCCCCTGTGTTGCTCAGTTCTTGATCTTGACCATGGTTGAGAACCATTATATTATAGCTCAGTTTGGATCCAGGAATTTTACTTTTGGGCCTCTGTTCTTGATATTTTCTTGTTTTACTACCATTCTTGTCTTTATGGACATATTCTTTATGAACATATTCCTAATATGGTAGTCTTTTCCTAACTTTGATTAGGGATACTAACTTTGTAGAGAAGCTCAGAAGTCAATAGCAACTCCATTTGGACACTTCTTAATACTGTTTTACAGTTGGTAAATGGATTTCTTTCTCATGGAGCCCCTGTAGGTGAACTACCTTGGAAGATTTAAGAACAGATAAGTTTTTGGAATTTGAAAGCCAGAGTCAGTTTTGGGAACAAATTCCCAACTAGGTTTTCAGCTCTATTTGTTGCGCTTGGTCTCACAGGTACATTTCTGCTGTTCGTGTAATACCTTCAGCCTCAACGTGTTTCTTGCCCTTTGTTTCCTCCATGTGTTCTAAGCACGAGAAGGCTCTGTGTTCTGTAAGATGAAGGAGACATTAATAATGTGGAGCTAATTTTATAAAATTTGGAAATTGTACCTGAATCCTAAAACCTGAAATAAAGTGGGATGTATTTCCTGTTTTCTCTTTTCTTTGTTGAAACAAATAAAACACTGTTAAAAGAATGACATTTATCAGTACGGTTGGAGATAAAAATTGAGGATGACTCTTTTAAATTTAATACTTAACAGTGGGCCTTTGTTGATAGCAAATGTTAGCAGATGTATCTGCCAAATTCAACTTCCAAACAGAGACTCTAGTCTTCTTTGCAGTGAGTGTCTAAGAAATTTTAACTTAGAAGGAAATTATACGTATGTCCTACTATATATCCATGTTGGACGTGGCCTTGATTATTTATAAGCTGTAATGAATTAAGGCACACAACGAATTGAGTTTTTGACACTCTGTTTAATGAAGTCAGATTGTTCTAAAATAACAAGTACATCATTAAAAAAATGAAAACAAAAACCAAGGACAATTAATTCCTTTAACGTTTTCTCATTGTATACTCTAAGTATTGAACAGCAGTCTTCTGACAGAGAAGCCATTCTGCCCTTAGGTCTATATAGACTGACACTCAGGAATCTTTTGTGGTTCCAAGAGAAGACCACAGAATTTGCCCATTTGAAAGCCACTGCAAACAGGCATTAAGACTACAAGGTGTTATAAGGGGAAACATTTTGATCAAATAAAACTAGAAGTACAGGAATTGGAAAACATGTTGTAAAAGTGCATTCATTTTTTTCTAAATGGCAAGGCTTGATTCATATTTTCTATGTCTCAGTTGTTGGAAAAATTGCATCGTTAAAGTTAGACCAGATTTCTGCAAATAGTTTTGATCATAACTTTAGACCAAGTTCAGGGAGAAAATGAAGTTTTAAGAAGGTATAATATGAAAAGAATGAAATTATTGTTTTAGAGTAATGTGTTGCAGTCTGAAAGCGTGATTAATGTTAAGAAAAACAATTTGAAAAATTTTCACTGTCAGTGGAACTAAATTTATCACTATATTTTAATTGTATAATTTGTGTAATTAAAAATAATTTGTATAAATACAAAAAACTGAAAGAAAAAAGTTCTCTCTCTCTCTCTCTCTCTTTTTTTTAGAGAGCATGTGTGCAGGGGTGGGGAGGGCCAGAGAGAGAGAATCTTAAGCAGGCTTCACACCAGCATAGAGCCCAATGGGGGGCTCAGTCTCCTGACTGTGAAATCATGACCTGAGCTGAAGTCTAGTATTAGACGTCTAACCCACTGAACCACCCAGGCGCCCCACTAGCTTTTACTTTCTTTCTCCTTGTTTTCAAGTTTACAACTCGGAGCTGCTCAAGACAAGCCGGATGAAACAAAATAAGGGGCGCTCAGTGGGGAGTCTGCTTGAAGATTCTGTCCCTCTGGTCCTCCCCTTATTAGTGCACACACATTCTCTCTTTAAAATACATATGCTCCTGAGCTGTTGCCAGGGACATTACCATCATAGGAGAAACCCGTGTTAGAAAAACCTAGAGACGCTGCACAGTTACGATTGCATTTTGTTGCAAGTAACGAAATTCCCTACTCAGAAGCTTAAACATGTCAGGGCCAATATTCTTCATGCGACATGACATCTGAGGGTAAATAGCCCAGGAGTGGGTCAGTGGCCCGATGCTGCGATTCGTCCGCTAGGCTTATTAGAACTTCCTACTCGGTCATCCACATCTCGTGACTCTTGTTCCCAAACATGCAAGATGGTTGCTGCGATTAAAAGTATTGAGTCCTGGCTCCAGGCAGGAAGAAAGAGAATGGGTGAGAGAAGTGATGTCATCAAGCACACATTTTCATTTTATTTGGCGAGGAACATTCATCCCAGGGCGTGGCAGGTACTTACTGGCCAGGGCTCTGATTCAGGATAACCCCTGGCCACGCTGACAGCTGGGAAGATGATATGTCCATCCTTGAGCCCGTTCAGTAGAGGAAGGCAAAGGACAAGGGAGTTCTGAACAGCTTTCATTGGATCTACAGTGCCCATAAGGCCAGTGGCTTCACTAGGGTACCCTAACCAGAGCCCTTGTTACTGGAGATAGCTCTGTTTCCTGAAAACTTCGGCCAGTGGCACCCCTGCATGGGATCCTTTTATTAAGGGCGCATGCGTTGAAGATACCTTGGTTGATGACAAGTGTTCTTGTGAGCTCTATGCAAGAGACAGAAGTTTTAAGGACACTCCTGCTTAGATAGCTCTGCTGTGGTTACACGAGGCACCCCTAGAGCAGTCAGACTCAACACACACACACATCTCTGGAGTTCCCTGGGACACACATGAATTCCCAGAGATACTGCAGCCTGAACTCTGTTCGTGGAGAGAGTAGTTTTCCATACACTGCTAAACCACCTACTCCTCAATGACCTCTTCTCCAAATACACAGAGCCTCAGTCGAAGCTTTGAGATGACAGTTAATAAGTATTTGACAGAATCTTTAGCCACAGGCCCTCCAACTCTTTGGTTCCTGTCCAGCAGAGGTGGGTTTTTTTCCCCAAATTACAGTGTAATTACATGTAACTATCCATCTTGCTTAGATACCTATGAGCTAAGAGGACTCTTTGGCTGATCTCATTCAAGTCTTGTAGTGAGATTGATCAACTTTCTGGCTATCCAGCATCTTCCTGTTCCCGAGAATGTCAGAAGGTGTGACTCTTGATGGAATTCAGAAGTCTGCGTCCAGCCAGAGGAAGCTGCAATTCTGTAGTAATATTCAAAATGCTAACCCACTCATGGAGCCCTGGCACCCCCCAAATGGAGTGAACCCAGTGGCAACAGCGTTCACCAGCAGAATTCCCCACTTGGGGCAGGGGTACCCATTTCTCCCACCTAAGGCAACTGGAAGGTGAGTACACGGCATTGATCTTACGTAGGACGTCCTGTTTTGAGTGAATCCAAAAAAGGCACAGGGCTGATTTGAATTCATGCAATCAGTAGTGTCATGTCCAGGGAAAACAGTGTCTAGTGGCGGTGGGTATCCTGCAGCCACCCTTCCATGCTGACATCTGTCTGTCCTGGCCAGACTATTCTTGTTGAAAAGACCATTTCACTGCCTCCTGCCTCTTGGTCTTCCGCAGATGCCTTAGTTCCTGCCCTTTACCAAGCCTGCTTCTCTCCTCCCCTTATGCCACTCATAGTAAATAATTTGGCTTTTAAAGAATGACTGGTTAGGAAATACTGAAAATTTAGCTATAGGATCTTATTTACTATGGCACCCAAGTAGATAATCTATATAAATTTTGTTTTATTCCCATATACTCTCTTTGTGACAGAAAGGATGCATACACTCCATAAAAACAAGATTAATTTGAAATAAGGAAAATGGGGGCACCTGGGAGGCTCAGTCAGTTAAACGTCTACTTTCTGCTCGGGTCAGGGTTCTGGGCTCCTTGCTCAGCAGGGAGTCTTCTTCTCCCTCTGTCCCTCTGCCCCACTGCTCATGCATACACACATACACACACACACACACACTCGCTCGCTCTCTCTCTCTCTTTCTATCTTCCTTTCTCTCTCTCTCTCTCAAATAAATAAAATCTTTTAAAAAAGAAGGAACATGAGGTTGAGGGAAAATGTACACAGCAATAAAACTGGCACACAAATGATAAACTAAGAAAGCTTACATTTTCTAGAAGCGAGCCACGAGTCCTGCAAGTCATTTGTAGAACAAAGCATAGTATGATAGGCATATTAACGTAACAAAATCAATTTAAAGATTCAAGTAATAGATATTTCTTAAATAGACTCGGCAATTGGTTTGCCTTTTCCCTACTCCTAGGTACGTCATAACTACTGGCCCTCACGTTGTCTGAACATTTTCCAGCTCTGTCTGTAATCTTCAGCTGTCTAAAATATTTTTTTTTTAGGATTTAACGGTAGTACTTAGCAATAGCTTTAAAGATCTCAGATTAAAATGGTTGTTGCAGTGTCCATTTGTGTGATTCAGACGTTCGGGTCTCTTGTGTTAGATTTCTTTGGGGGCTCAGAAAGTCTAAATAGGTTAATGTCACCTTTCCCACGTGAGAATCCCATAAGTTAAATAAGGATGACAATTGTTTCTGAATTTTAGGCATGTGTTCCCTTGCGCTTAAAGAGCTGTCAGTTAAAAGGTACGTGAACTGATAAGAAAGGCACTTTATTAAGCAGCAAAGTTGGTTTTTGAGAAGGTTGTCATTTTGTCTGAATTCCACCTGTCTGCCGTGGTGGACAGCGCCCCCATCCGAGGGCCCACCCTGCCATGCTACCTGGACCAGGGCACACAGTGTGGGCTACGGCGGCAGGCAGCCCTGCCCGTGAGTGTGACCCCAGGCAAGTCACTTTACCCTCTGAGCCTTGGTTTCTTTATCTGCAAGCGAGAATAATAATGTATATTTCAGAGTTGGAGGACTGAATGCGGTCACGTTTTAAAAACATTTTAAAAATGCCCTTCACAGTTCCTGGCACATAGTAGGTGCTCTTGGGCTGTTTCATTCTTCTCTCACCTGAGGGAACAAACCAGAACTCAGAACTTCCCTTACACCTAACACTTTGGTTCTTTTGTGAAGAAACTTTAATGAAAATAATAGTAATTATTACTGTAATAGTATCATCAAATCTATGTGGAAAATGTTTAGGTCTGGTAGTATAATCTCTTCAAATAGGAATTGAAACTGATCGTGACAGTGGAGTAAAAAATTTGAATGCGTCCTGAAGAAAAGATGCATTATTTCATTAAAACAGTGCCATCTGTGTGTGTGTGTGTGTGTGTGTGTGTGTGTGTGTGTGTTGGTCAACCTAACTTAGGGTCCTGGGCTTGTGTTCTCTCTCTCCTTTTTATTGCTTTGCATGTTGGCATGTTCACTTTAAATGTCTTTTTTTTTTTTTTAAGATTTTATTTATTTATTTGACAGACAGAGATCACAAGTAGACAGAGAGGCAGGCAGAGAGAGAGAGAGGGAAGCAGGCTCCCTGCTGAGCGGAGAGCCCAATGCGGGACTCGATCCCAGGACCCTGAGATCATGACCTGAGCTGAAGGCAGCAGCTTAACCCACTGAGCCACCCAGGCGCCCCACTTTAAATGTCTTAATGATTTAAAACTCCTAGAGAATTCTAGTAGCATTCTGAAGAGAAAAATTAATTCCGAGAGTGAGTGACTGGCAGTACTTCATTTAGAAATTCTTCTTTGCCTTAGTCTGTGTATCTGTACAGTGGCATCGCTGAAGGAATTTCTTTTTTTTTTTTTTTTAAGATTATTTATTTATTTATTTGACAGAGATCACAAGTAGGCAGAGAGGCAGGCAGAGAGAGAGAGGAGGAAGCAGGCTCCCCGCTGAGCAGGGAGCCCGCTGGGGGGCTCTATCCCAGGATCCTGGGATCATGACCTGAGCTGAAGGCAGAGGCTTTAACCCACTGAGCCACCCAGGTGCCCTGCTGAAGGCATTTCTGAAGCACTGATGCTTGTGTCCCATCCCCAGGGATTCTGATAGAAATGGCACGGGACCCGGGCATTTTAAAATTGTCAAGTTCTTCAAAAGGTTTCTGCTGTGGGGCCAGGGTGGGAATCCACCACCACGTATGTTTATAATTGTTCATTCTCTTTTATGTCTTGCTTTCCGGATAATTGAAGGAACGCTGTCCCTTTCAGAAGTTTCTCATGCGTACATACCCACACCCCTCCCAGTAGGTCTGGGCCAGGCACCTGTGCAGTGGGCTTTCCTGACGCCCTGCACGCCTCCTTTCATAGCATTTAATACATTTACTTTGAGTGTTTTTTCCCACACTAGGCTGTAAGCTCCCCGTAGACAGGGTCCTGACTGGATTTTTCATCATTATCTTCCTGGCATGGAGGGGAACTCAGTGACTACTTATTGATGTTTATCATTGAATAATGGTGCAAATGCTATCTTCTCAGAGGGGTCAGAGTATTTCTCTGTGTCCCTGTTTTAAAGACTGGTTGCCAAGGGGCATGAAGAGGAGTTGGAGATGTGGATGAGATGAGGAGGAGGAAGCGGAAATGAGGGGAAGAAGAATTGGAAGGTCGGGTGGGGGGTTTACTGCTGGCCTGTCTGGCTTGGAAAAATAGAGACATGGACAGGAATTCTTCATTCATAACATACTGTGCTGGAAACTATGTTTTATATTCGGCAGAACGGACCCTATGGAGAGTCTCAAGATTTTTTTGAGTCCATATCTATGTTTGTTGTGAATTAGGATAGAATGAAGTAGTGAATTTTTTATTACCTACCTAGGTGCCTTTCAATATGTTGATTTAGAACTTAATTAAATCTGTTCTGCCTTACAAAGGAGTCACCAGGGACAACATCAGGTCGGTTTATTAGGGACCTTGGTGGTCTATTTGATAGTCAACTATTGACTCTCCCTCATCAAGGGATTGAATTTTTCAATATCTCAGTTTACCTGTTTATTAAACAGTCATATGTGCACGTAAACTGTGTCAATTCAATTCACCATTGGCAGATTACCCATCGAACTTCTGACAGATGGGCTCAAAAATTGAATAACATTTTACTGATTTGATTGCAATTTAGCAGATACACATTTAACACTTCAATTATATTAATCAGAATGAAAGTTTGCACATGACTCTTGCAAGCCAACAGTCTGAGGATTTTGAACCTATTTCACCCTCTTCATTAGAGTGTAGAGCTTGAAACTACATGGCTATAAAATAAAATGAGGGAACCCTGTTTCAGGGTTTTGGTTTTTGGGTGGTTTTTGTTGTTGTTGTTGTTTTTGCCTTTTCGCCTTTTTGCTTTCATTCAGCTCTTCAAAGCAAATGCTAGTGTATTTCTATTTTTTCTGTGAAGAAAAATGATGCTCTTCCTCACTTTTGTCACACCCGTCCCATGATGCCCTGCTTTATGTTCTTTCTATGCACATTTGTCTTGCTGACTCGCTTAGAAGTTTTTCTAGGCTGCATTTCATATTTATTTGCTTGAATCAAATGTGGAGGTCTTCTGTGACTCCTCTTTGCTTCCCAGTTGCTATATCCAATCAGTCATAAAGTCCTGTCCCCCCACCCGCCATGTTTATTTGGTGACCTCCCCTCTCTCCTGGCCTTCTTGCAGTTCTCCTAGTGAAGAACTTCATCCTTTGTCTCCAGAAAAGTTTCAACAGCAGCCTAATTGATTCCCTTCCTTCTGGTCTTGCCCCTTTAAGTTCATCTTCCACAGACACCTCAGAAATTGACCAATAAAAAAATTATAGCATTGCACTATGGGTGTGTTAATGTGAAACTTCTGTCTTTCCTCCACTTAACAGGTTTCTGCATTAGCTTTTGTGGGAACAAGGGTACTAAGATTGAGACATTTGATAATCCCAGCTTCTTGGCCTAACACTTCATATGGTCCAGTGGACTATTTCCTCCTATTTCTTGGTCAGCCAAGTGAGCCTCCCATTGATACCAGACTGCCCTTCATTGCACACATAGCCCTCAATGCTCATCTCATTCCCTCCTTCCCTCTGCCTAGAAGACCTTTGCCCTCTTTCTTTTGCCTTATTCCATTTCCCCCAATCACTCAGCTCAGGCAAAATGTCCTCCAGAAAGCTTTTGATGTTTGCCACTGCCAGAAACTCAGACAAGGTCAGATGAGGTCAGGCAAGGCCAGGCAGCTGTCATCACACAAGTGCATGTCATTACTGCACTTGACATATTATATGGAAGGTCTTGGTGATCCACCACTAGGTTATGCATTCCTTAAGGATCTGGAACCCAGTTTCACTCTTCTTGATATCCCTAATGCCTAGTACATGGAGTTATGAGTGTCTAAATGAGCCAGGTTTGTCACCCACAGTGTCTAGTGTCATATGTCCATTAGTGTTCAATAACTGTTACATCCTTTAGGTTTGTAGATTTTTGCATAACCTAAGAGAGCTCTTTTGTAAGGAAATGGCATGTCATCAATAGTGTTAAATTGGGATCTGGCATCCGTTTGTAAGGAATGGTATGGAGGAGGTATTGGGGAAGTTCATGGTAGGTCTGTCTTTGGTTTTTACTATACAGTTCTTTGGGTCTTGGAGTATTCCAGATTGGATGATATTATAATCAGCTAATTAGGCTGTATCTCTCATATTAAGTACAATATTAAGAAAGCATGTAACAAAGAAAGCCCTTGTACACATGGAGGAAAGCGGAACCCCTCTCCCTCTTCGTTCTTGGCCCATGCTCCATCACGAACCCCCTTGCTGCTCTTCACCCCACTGACCTTTCTCCTTCAGCCTTTTGAGGGCTTCCTTCAGCCCCTGAAATGCTGGTGTTTCCCTCTGTTAAGCATACCTGCCCCCTCAAGAGATTCCCAGTCATTCCTTTGGTATCAGCCAACATTTACACATTGGCAACTCCTTAATCTAATTCCAATCCCAGATCTCCAGCAAAGCACAAAGGGGATATTTAACTGTTTCAAGTCCCACCAGCACCTCAGACTTAACATGCCCTAGACTGGACTTCAATCCCCTACCCTCACCCCAACATTTTCCCTCCTTGACTTGGTCCCTATGTTTATGACTGGGAGCACCATTCATTTAATTCATTTCCCTTCTTTACTCTGCTACTCTAGGTAACTTTCTTTCTTTTTTTTTTTTTTTTAAAGATTTTATTTCTTTATTTGACAGACAGAAATCACAAGCAGGCAGAGAGGCAGGCAGAGAGAGAGGAAGGGAAGCAGACTCCCTGATGAGCAAAGAGCCCGATGCGGGGCTCGATCCCAGAACCCTGAGATCATGACCCGAGCCGAAGGCAGCGGCTTATCCACTGAGCCACCCAGGCTCCCCACTAGGTAACTTTCAAAGTCCATTCATGCTGTTTTCTTAACCTTTTAATTTTCTTATTGCATTATTATGCCGGGGGTTGTACACTGGTGATCCTCTGGCTAGCTCTGGCTCCAAGACAAGCTGAGTTTCAAATTTCTGCCTTGATGTGTCCCAGTGGGCATAAGCTCTTCACCTTGCCCCCGCCCCCTCGCTCCTTGTGGAGTGACCCCAGCCCACTCCCTTGCAGTTACGCCATCTACCTACTCACTTTAGGTTTGCCGTGGCTTACACCCACACTGTCTCTCCTGGGTGACTTCAGGACACCAACAGGATGTTCAGATCCTCCTGTTCTCTTATATAATACTTGTCACAGTCTTCCCAGTGCCTTAAGTAGTGGTCCAAACACACTCCGCACATCTGAATTATCTGAGGGACTTAAAACATTTTTTCACCCCAGGCCAAATAAATCAGAGTCTGGAAGGGTGGTATCTGTGATTTTAGTGTTCCCAAAGAGATTCTCATTTGGAGCTGGGAGTAAACCATGGACCCAAAGAATAGATTCCCAGTTCCCAAGTGACCCAGTGGTTGCCTGCAGGATTACCCACATATACATTCCTATACTGTCTTGGGATATCTCTCATCTACCATGACTTCCCTGTGGTTTCCAAGAGCACTGAGTTGTTTCAGGACTTTACCAAGGTCAGGCCTCATGCTTCCCTTTTTCCTAGGTTACCTTTACTTCTTTGCCTCCTGGCACACATCTGTACCTGGCATAGGACTGAGCTGAGGCATCACCCCCTATGAAACATTGCTAAAAATACCCCCTCCAACTGGGAGAAGTGACCTCTGCTACCCTTGTGCCTCATGATGGCACTGGCTATTGACACATCTGTGACAATACTGTTTTACAGGGCTTCTTGTGCTTTAACATGCATAAGTAGGCAAATTTTTTAAATGCAGATTGTGATTCAGTAGGTCTGGGCTGGGGTGTGCCATTGTGAACTTTGAGCAAACTCAGAGGTGAACCACGTGTTGGGCACTAGGCTTTACTAAATCGAAGTGTTTTTATACCTCTTTTGGCTTTGTTGTATATAATTCCTGAGGACAATGACAAAATCTGAGCTCAGTGCCTGACACCCAGCTGTCAACCACCAAATGTTTCGTGTATGAACAAACACATGATGAATGATGGAGTGAGTTAGGGATAGATGGACGATTGGATGGATAGATGGCTGGGTAGATGGATGGCTGGGTAGATAAGAGGAAGGAGAAGGAAGGAAGAAAGAGAGGGAAGGTGGGAGGGAGGGAGGGAGGAAATAGAGAGGGAGAAAAGAAGGAAGAAAGCAGGCAGGCATACATTTATGAATGTCTCCTAGTTCAAGCAAATAAGCATACCTTCTCTAAAAGCAAATTTGTGTATAACCCTTTCTGCAGTATTTTGACAGTCACACCAGAAATTATAATCTCTCCAAATGCATCTTCTTTCTGCCCTCCAAAGGAAATATTAGCAATGTTTCTGAGAAAGAAGTACTCTGGATTATGGAAATCAAGGACTTTAGAGCATAAGGTATTTTATGGCTCTAGAAGAAAAGAATACGTTGCAAGAAGACATGAATGGTGATAAGGTCTATGATGACAGCTCACAGCCAGACAGCTACATGGCCAGCATTTTTAAGGCAGTGTCTTCATTTTGCCCTGAGGGGCTCCTCACCTACTATGTGTTGATGTGGGAGAGACAGCGAGGCTGGGCTGCCCAAGGCGCCAGCTTTGGTGCCCCTGCCGGGGTTTTTGATTCAGCAAACTGTTACCTACATGATATTGAGCAACTTCCTGTACCTGTCCAAGCTCCTCTTCTTCTATTTACAACAGGATAGTTTAACATCAATATTTTAAAAAAATTAAAGAATTGAGTAAGTAATACACGAGATGCTGCATGCAAAGGGCTTGGACAGTTACTGGGTATATTAAAAAATGAAAGAAAGAAAGAAAGAAAGAAAGAAAGAAAGAAAGAAAGAAAGAAAG